>NC_134781.1:67283762-67293762 GCF_046742065.1 Oratosquilla oratoria | reverse complement strand
GTGTGTGTGTGTGTGTGTGTTAGTGTGCAAAAGGATATCTATAGAACAAAGTAGAGAGTTCAAGAGCACAGGGTGAAAAACTCATAATGAGTAAGAGCAAGGGAGACAACAAACAAGGTTCTGTTGAGAGGAGATGGATGTGCGAAAGGAAAAAGAAGAGGACGGTGCAAAGTAGACATTGAAACTATGAACTAAATTTTAGTTACATGGAGAACAAACACTCTGACAGGTTACTGTTAAGGAGTGTACGGAGAGTAAAAGAATCACGATAAA
Organism: Oratosquilla oratoria; assembly: GCF_046742065.1. Taxonomy (NCBI): domain Eukaryota; kingdom Metazoa; phylum Arthropoda; class Malacostraca; order Stomatopoda; family Squillidae; genus Oratosquilla; species Oratosquilla oratoria. Next base: position 67,293,489 of record NC_134781.1, on the reverse strand, counting down.
AAAAGAAAAAAAACGATAGCATAAAACTAGAAAAAAAAAACGGAATACAAAGAAGACGAGAGAAAACATAAACAGGCGGAGAAAATATAGAGATGAGAAAGTCGCTTCGGGAAGTATGTATGACATTTTTTTTTTAATAGGAAAAATAGGGGGAATGGAAAAGTTACGTGGAACAACGAGAGAACGAGTTACCGAGGTAGTATAGGGTGCGTGTGTTGGGGGGGGGGTGATATTGGGGGTGGAGGCCGGGGGGGGGGAGACGGGGGTGGAGGATGGGTGAGGGAGGGGGAGAGGAGTGTTACCGTCAACCCAGTGAGACTCAAAGGGCTCTTAAATCCAAATGGAACCTTCTTGCGTTAGTTGATGAAAGTCATCACATAGGTAAAGGAGCTTAAAAGATTAAGGTTGATTGTCTATGGCTTTTTGTGTAGTTTCAGAGAGCTTATGTGCTAAAGGGCAAGGGGATTGGTCTCGGCCTTGTGTTCCATTTTGTTCGTCTGCGGAAATTGAAAGTCATCTAAATGATCTAATCGGTGGCCTCTGATTGGTAAGAGATGCTAAGGTAAATGTATGTATGTGTGTATGTATGTATGTATGTATGTATGTATTTGTGTATTTGTGTGTATACACAAATTTATACACAAGCCTACGTACACGTACACACCCATGCACACGCACATACACACGTACATGCACACTCCCACGCATATGCACGAAGACTAACGCACGGACACACACACTCACACACACACACACACACACACACACACACACACACACACACACACACACACACACACACACAGATACACACACACACACACACGCACGCACGCACGCACGCACGCGCACGCACACCTGTTCATACTAGTGCAAGTGAAAATACATGACAAACCCCGCCCAAATAAACATATTATTGCCACATTTTACCTTCTTGTTTTTGCTCGCTCGCTATCTGCACACCCATTGCTACATTCTGGCTGTTTTTGTGACAAGGTTTATGACTAGGAACAATGGTGCATTAATAATAGTCCAACTAATATGTTTTTCAGTCTTCAGGTTAAATCTTTTGCTATGGGGGGAAACCTCCCCCAGACGAATAGAATCGTTTGGCGCTGGCCAAAGGAAGTCTGTAAAGAAGCTCACTATGTTTTAGTTGTCAGTTTAACTTCTCTCCGTCGCCAGGTGATTTTATTCGTCTGTAGGCAGTTTCTACTTACATCATTTTATAAACACTTAACTTGTGTTTTTAGACACCTTGCTGTGGATTGATTTTGTTCAATGAAGATATCCAGTAACGAGATATTTTCAATCTGGTAAATACTATGATGACTTTATTCAGCTGAAGAATTCGTAGATCGTATGGAGTCTTGATCGATTGAATAAAATGGTGTGCTTAGATCTAAGGTGGAATAAGTACATACAGGTACATGTTCTGAATGACAAAGAATAAAAATTAAAGAAGCATAAAAATAAAAATAAAAATAAAAATAAAAGCAAAATTAGATAGAAATGGATATAATAGAGCTAGACATTCAGTGGAAAAAAAATTAAGGGGAAATAGAAATAAGAATGAAAATGAAAATAAACGCAAAAATCGAATAAGAATGAAAATATAGATACAGAAAAATAATGTTGCGGTTGAATATAAAGAAATAATAACGGAAATAAAAATGAAATTGAAAATGAGCAAATCAAAGATAGTATAGAATAAGTAATTAGAAATAAGAACAAACTTAATTAAATCCGTCTGAGGGGAGATAATAAAAACGATTAAGCAATTCCAAAGTAATGTGTTTTTATGCTTGTTCAAGCTTTCGTAAAACAGTTTTATCGTAAAGCAAACTCATTCAATACATAAAGCTTATGTAAATGTTTACCCTCTTATTTAATGCTGTCTAGATGACAGCGGACGATTTTACCATTCTTAGAAATTTCTTTTAACTATCCTTAAAACGTTAAATTCATTATAATTAACTCGTTCAAGCGTGTGATTTTATATTATTATTCATCTGTCGTCAGGTGATTTTATTCATCTGAGAGAATATCCTTTTTATTACCCAAAGGGTAAAGGTACTTGCGAAACCAAGGTCCTTCGACCTTACAAAGGCGCGAGGAAGGCCGGGGTGCGCCCTTAGACTGTTTCAAGGCCGCGCCCTTAATCCTTTCAACACGGAGGCGTCCTTAACACGGTTGAACTCGGACTAATTACAAACGATTTTATTCGTATCAAAGAAAACTGAGGATCTCCCTCGACAGCCTACCCTATCTTGGGTCCCGAGATCGCGCCCTTGAGCTGAATAGAATCGTTTGGATTTTGCCTGAAGGGAGAGGTTGAAAGCCGTCACCGTGATGAAGGGGTTAAACGGGTTTTGCGGATTGGAAGCTTCACCCGAGGCTGTGGCGTTTGCCACCTCGATGCCTCGTCTGACCGACCGACCGACCCCGTTACAGAGACCCCCTCGCCATGTTTTCTCTCGCTGTTGTGAAGCTATCAATTACTTTTTGGTGTGTGTGTGTGTGTGTGTGTGTGTGTGTGTGTGTGTGTGTGTGTGTGTGTGTGTGTGTGTGTGTGTGTGTGTGTGTGTGTGTGTGTGTGTGTGTGTGTGTGTGTGTGTGTGCGTGCGTGCCTGCGTGTGTATGTGTGTGCGTGCGTGTGTGCCTGGTGCGTGTGCTCATGTATGCGTGTGCTTGTGTGTGCTTGTGTGTTTTGCGTTTGTGTGCTTGTGCGTATGTGTGTGTGTGTGTGTGTGTGTGTGTGTGTATGTGTGCCCATGTATATATCATACGTGTTTTTTATGGTTATGCTTGTGCTTGTTTGTACATACATATACCAAAGACTTTTTCCCCCTTACACGGGGGGTAGCCATTGTTTGTACATAATTGTATTTACCTATTCGTAGTGTACAGGAAAGGACCAACGCTGGAGAGGTCCCGTTTTCTCTCCAATGTATCATACATAGCGTGCGTGCGTGTGTGATTCACCATGATCTCGGATCACGTGTTGGACTCGTGATCGACAGCTATTGCCCTCCCGGTAGAGAGCTAAGAGCGTTTGCGTGCATATACATGTACGCGGGCATGTACACGTGTGCTTGTGTGAGTGTTTGTGCATAGCAGTAGCCTTTCCCCCCTTGTGGAGGGGTAGCCAATTCATTCCACCTCTTGACTCTTTTTGAGAAAGAAATACAAAAGGGGAATCCCTAGTTCTTCACTTGGCTCCATTTATTTGCCTTTCGTGACACGCATAGGAACGCAGTGACGTTATTCTTATCCCCCACAGTATCATGAGTAGATATATATATATATATATTTTAATTTACGACGATTTCATTGACGTAAACTGAAATCGGAAATAAAAGGTAATCAGTAAACCACGTTTATTAAACTGATTGATTTTTGTTAAGTGTTTCTAGCTTTCGTTAAGTTATGTTATTGGCCTCTACGGCAGCCTTTGTTCGTCAAGAGAACTGGGACTGTACTTTTGAAATCTTTAACTAACCTTTGCTGCCACTCTCATAAAAATAAGTAAGTAGATAAACAAATTGATGAATAATAATAAGCGACAGTGCTTCTGATCCAGGGCAGTGGACAGGGTGCAGGGATGACCCGTCATCTAGGAGGTGCTAAGATGGGAGGGAGGGTGGAGGGGTGTGGAGTGTTTTCGGGGATGGAATGGGTGGGAATGATTTTATGCCTTGTCCTTTTTTGCTACCTCCCTGGTAAGGGGGAAAAAGCCTTGGTATATGTATGTATGTATGTATATATGTATATATATATATATATATATATATATATATATATATATATACATATATATATATATATATATATATATATATATATATATATATATATACATGTATATATAATATATATATAAGCTCTCTGCTAAAAAAAAAGAATCATTGGCTAGATTTATGAAAATTACCTCTAGATTTTATAGATAAGCCAGTAATTCAAATAAATCTGAAAAAAATCCTGTAAAATTTTACTTTCTAATGGGCAGCGTTCTTCAGAGCTGGCGAAAGGTTTGAAACCCCGACCCGTAGACCTCTGACCATTCAACCATGTGTTGGGCAGCAATGTTTTTTATTTATTTGTTTATTTATTTATTCATTTATTTAATTATTTATTTATTTAATGTTTTACAACAACACCTATAAAGGACATCTGGTAGCTGGCGCTTAAATCACTCCTTCAAGGAATTTGCCTCTGGATGAATAAAATCCATTGGAGTAAAATATAACGAAATATTTAAAGGACAATAGTGGATAGGACAAATCACGGGATCATGTACTTGTTCATTGATTTACTATTGAGCCAAAAATATTCCCAGTGCCATCATTATTTATCCTTCTCTCTCTCTCTCTCTCTCTCTCTCTCTCTCTCTCTCTCTCTCTCTCTCTCTCTCTCTCTCTCTCTCTCTCTCTCTCTCTCTCTCTCTCTCTCTCTTTTTTTTTTTTTTACATGCATCATTTTTACCTCTTAGCTGCTGTACTGGGGAATAGGTTAGCTTTTCGAAGTTATGAAGCTGGATAAGAGGGTTTCGCTGGTCAGAGTATATCCTAAAGAGACCATCAAAGTTTTAATCGAGTGGAAGCTTAGTTTCTTTAGTGCAGATGATCCAGCACTCGGATGAATAATATCAGCTGGAGAAATGTTTAGAACAGTCTTTAATTTGCAACTTAGCTATACTAATGCCGTAATATATATCTTATGTATTTGTTTATGTATTTATTTATTTAGTTGTTTATTCGTTGATTCATTATTATTATCTAACATATATTTAATTTGTTTTGTTTGTTTATTTTCTCTTTCTTTAATTTTTCGTCTGATCATATAGTTTGTGATCGTAACACACTGTCATTGTAACTCTTTTTATTCTGGCTCACGCTAAGTGATTTATTTCTGACCAAGAGCTGGCGATTTTATTCACACGAGACCTCGTGTGAAAGGGATCGGAGTTTCTTGTCTCCTATCAGGAGTCTACTATGGTGCCCCTTATAGAATACTTTGTAGTGTGGACTTTAATGAGCCATGCCCTTGGTCCAACTCGCTGGTGGCAGAGTTCGAGCTTCTGTCACCTTGACCTCCGCCGCAAATAGAGACGCTTTAACCCGCATGGCCAGCTAGGATCTTATCTCTTATACTATAACAATACATTTATACATTTTATTCTGACCAACACCAGAAGACTTTAATTAGCTGAGGGCTGAACATGATGGCGAGGTCCAGGTTTAGCGTTTTAAATCCTTCAATATGATAACATCTTTATATATTTTCTTCTGAATGACCCCAGAAGATTCTGCTAAGCTTAGCATATCTCTTGGCCAACAGGTTATAAGCAGGGCAAGATTGTCCACGTGGATAGAAACGCCGTTTAACTCCAATCAAGTCAACAGGTTATGACTATTTTACTTCACTTTGTGCTATGATAACGCCTTGATGGACGTTCGTCTAACTGACGTCAGACGCTTTAAATCAGTGGAAAATGAAACCTTGTCCTAGAGGGATGATCTAATACCATAATAAGCAGATTTTCTGCCTCTATTGCGAATTCGTCTGACCTGGAGGGATTTAGTTATATTCAGAAATGATTAAGTTTAAGAAGGAAATAGTCAAGGACTGGTTTAACGAGCGGTTTACGAATGGAATAGACTAAGTAACTGTGTAGTGATCGATGAAACAGTTGGTTGTTTTAAAAGATCAGATAACCTAATGGATGGGGATGTTGGGTGGTAAGAGACATGGAACTGCCTAGTGTAGGCCTTATGGTACCGGGTGGTACTTTTCTTTTCGTGTAGTCTTACGAGAGGGACGTCAGAGAGAGTCGTCTCCCTGCCGCCCATCTTCAAACCTCGTCAATTTCCTCTCTTCTAATTGGAGGTGCAACCCCGAGGGGCTGACACTTGGTGTTCCTGCTTAGTCCGATTTTTCTCTATATCTACTTCGACTGTACTTCAGATTTCAAACATAAATCTATTCTATTCTCGATCTCTCCTTTAAGTTCACCTCATCCACGTTTGCCTTCTACGCTCATTCTTTCCGTGTGACCAAACCATCATATTACTCTTTGATCAACCTTGTATATTATTTACTCACCATAACTGATAACTGGCATTTATCCTGAGAACACGAAGTGGTTTTCATCCAACAAAAGACATTACACAAGCAAAAGAATAAGCGAATCGTAACAGGATCAAAACGATTTCCAGGCAACCAAACGCCAGGCATCGACAGTTGATAGGTTTTGGTTATACGGACCAAAGACGTGCCTTTTTTTGCCACATTCTTTAAAATATTGCAATAGAGAACTAAAATATCATAATCGAAATACCTCCAAGTCAAATGAAGCCACAATGCTTTAAAAAAAATTGTGACTAACGATAAAAACTCTTATTACTTGTGTGCGTGCGTATGTGCGTGCGTGTGTATGTGCGTGCGTGTGTATGCGCGCGTGTGTGTGTGTGAGAGTGCCTGTATGTATGTGTGTGTGTGTGTGTGTGTGTGTGTGTGTGTGTGTGTGTGTGTGTGTGTGCTTGTGTGTGTGTGTGTATGTGTGTGCGTTTGTGTGTGTATGTGTGTGCGTTTGTGTGTGTGTGTATGTGTGTGTGTATGTGTGTGTGTGTGTGTGTGTGTATATGTGTGTGCGTTTGTGTGTGTATGTGTGTGTGTTCATGTGTGTGTGTGTGTGTGTGTGTGTGTGTGTGTGTTTGCGTGTGTGTGTATGTGTGTATGTGTGTGTATGTGTGTGTGTGTGAGATCGTTTGTGTGTGTGTGTCTGTGTGTGTGTGTGTGTGTGTGTATGCGTGTGCGTATGTGTGTATGCGTGTGCATGTGTGTGTGTGTGTATGCGTGTGCGTATGTGTGTGTGTGTGTGTCTGTGTGTGTGTGTGTGTGTGTTTGTGTGTGTGTGTGCGCGTGTGCGTGTGTGTGTGTGTGTGTGTGTGTGTGTGTGTGTGTGTGTGTGTGTCTTGTGTGTGTGTGTCTGTGCTTGCGCTCGCGTGCATGTTTGCATGCGTATTCATCTTTGCACTCTGCATCAAACAATGGAGACATAAAACAGAAAACATTTAACACGAGATTACATTCGTTGGGATGAAAATTAGCCATTGGGAGAAACAGTTGAAATTATCCCACAGGACCATCTGGGAGTGAACTTATTAAAATGAAAATGAAAATTGATACGAGGCAAAATAGAGCATAAACATTAAATTGAACGTGGCAATGGAAGGCAGGTAATTGTACCGGAACACAATAAGCAAAGGACAATAGATGACTTTGCAGAAAATGAAAAAAAAAGCTTAGTTGAAATAAAAAGGAGAAACAGTAGAATTAGTCTTCAAAGGTTGCGATTACAATATGAAGAATATAATTATAAATGAATATTTTAACATATCAATAAATAAATAGAAATGACATAGAAGGTAAATTAATGAAATCTTGATAAAAAGAATATTAATTTTTGTGTTCACATTGGACTGTCGCAGAAGCAAAGAGACTAACGGTATAGGATCATAATTAAAACCGAATTCAAGACTTCTCCCAAGAAATTAGAGGTAAGATCATTTACACAGCTCCTCGCTGTGACCTTAGTAATGATTGATCCTTTTTTCTAATTACCGACAAGAGATTTTATTTAGCACGAGGGAAATGTCACCCTTATCTGGCTTGTTCATTCAGTTGAAGTTGACCATTCAATTTAAAGAAGGAGTTAACTCAGTTCTCGTTCATCCACTTCCGTCCTAGGTGACCCTTTTCATTTACTTTGGTTCATGCCAAGACGTTTTATTTGGGTAATATGACCCCTTAAATAGCAAGGAGACTACAAACATGGTGAGCCTTTTGTGCCTCTGACCCAGGACAGTGGACAAGCTGCAGGGATGACCCGTCATCCAGGAGGTGCTAAGGTTGGAGGGAGGGTGAAGGGGAGTGGATTGTACTTAGGGATGGAATGGGTGGGAATGATTTTATGCCTTTTTCTTTTTGGCTACCTCCCTTGTAAGGGGAAAAAAGCTTTGGTGTATATATATATATATATATATATATATATATATATATATATATATATATATATATATATATATATATATATGTATGTATGTACATTACAGACAACCCGAACGTAGTAGACCTTATCATGGTTTAATTCATTTTCTCACTAATGAAAGCAGTATTGATTAAGCTGCCAGGGTGGTCGTCTTACATGTGCCGCCAGCAAATTTTATTCATCTGAAGTAAATTTCATTACCCAAAGGATTCAGTTGTACGTCTGATCTCAATGGAAGTACTGTTATTCCAGTAGGAGTATTGTTATCATCGTCTCACTTTCTCGAACAGTCGATACATCATTCTATGTGCAGATGTCTGTAGCACTATGATTCAACCATCTGGAAGACCCGAGCGCTGTAATCACGCATCTTCCAATGAGAAGATCACTGGTCTCTTGTCCACTATACCTAGGCGTAAAACCGCTCTGCAAAAGGATAATCCAGTGGCAGGTGCCTATAAAGTTGGAGCGCAGCTCGCTGGAAGACCCTAGTGCAGTAATTCTTTACTATCCCCTGGAAAGTTCACTGCTTCTTTGTCCGGGGCCCTTCCAGCAATGCAAAGAAGAGCTATTCTGTTGGATCACCCAACGATAACAGTCTAAAGCCTTAGGTGCGATTGTCTGGAAGAGCCTGACTCTGTACTTTTATATTTCTTAATGGAATGCTCACTGATTCCCCTGCCTGGCACCCTTCCATTAGTATAAAACGCATCATTGGTTGCATAAACTTATGGTAAATGTCTGTAAATGTCTGTCGCATTAAGATTTAGTTGTCTGGAAACATCACGGCGCCATGATTCTTTATTGTTCCATGGAAAAATAATTGCCTCCTCGCCAGATACCTTTTATCATAGAAAATTCATCTGTGATAGCATAATACAAAGGAAATGCAAATATACAACCTCATATACATGTATATGCATGTATATCTATGTACAGATAAAAAATAAAAATGCTTAGAGACTTATTTTACCAATGAGAACGACGAAACAGGAACCCACAAACATACAATAATTTTTATCCTGTATACTACATTTTGGTATATACACTTACATATATTCAAGCATATGTAATATATATATATATATATATATATATATAATTGTGTGTGTGTGTGTATATGTATATATATGTGTATATATATATATATATATATATATATACATATGATATAATTGTGTGTGTGTGTTTGTGTGTGTGCGAGAGAGATTCACCATGGTTTTGGATTACGTGTTGGGCTCGTGATCGACAGCTGTATCCCTCCAAGAAGAGAGTTCAGAGCTTATATACGACCGATCTATGGGTCATGAAGTGACCTTACACCCACACATGCACTCAACTGCCCGCCAACGAGAGTTGGAGTAACGACTCGCAGCGCAGCTATGCTGAAATTATTTCAGCCCTGGACAGGATTCAAATCCGGATCGCCGTAGTGGTGGCCGCCAACGCTACCACTGCGCCATTGTGTGTGTATATATATATATATATATATATATATATATATATATATATATGTATATAATATATATATATGTATATATATATATATATATATATATATATATATATATATATATATATGTATATATATATATATATATATATATATATGTATATATCGTGTATGTTTGTATATACAGTGCATGTGTATACTGGGAAACCTGTCCCTCTTTG
>NC_134781.1:67276262-67278762 GCF_046742065.1 Oratosquilla oratoria | reverse complement strand
CCTTTATTTGTACGACGTTTCGCTTATTACAGCTTTTTCAAGTACAAGTTAATTTATCATACCTAACGTCAGACAATTTAATTCATCTTTCAAAAATCTCTCATCGTTATAGTGTTAAAACTACCTTGGTTTAACATATGTATGTTAACTCTGCGCGCGTTACTGTGGTAAACATGACTTGTAGTTACCAACTATACTGCTAGAGTCTTCCTTTTTATTATATCATATTTCTCCATCCAGATTTAATTCTTCATTCTTCAGACATCTTTCAAGAATACTTGGTATCAATGTGACACTATCAGAATTAGTTAAATCATTTTAATTTTTATCAGTATCTGTTGTGTACAAGTCCTTGAAAAACTATTTTGTATTGTCTAACACCAAAGCATTAATATACATGATATCTCTATTCGCTTCCAAATCTTCAGTCATTCTTAAAACATCTTCCAAGAATACTTGATAACAAACTGACACTATCAGCATTATAAAAATACTATGTCCTTAGAAAACGATTTTGTACTCTCTAACTTCAAACTCTTCTATTCAGAATAGAGTATCTTTTCGTCTTTCGCAAGATAACGAGAAACTTATTGAAGCCATGTTCTGGCCTCTGCGACTACTCATTATTCTATTTATGACAGCAGATAAAAGCATTATCTTATCTCAGTTCCTGTTGCACTTGATGTTAATTGCACCAATAGCTCCTGCGAGCTTTTTGTTTCTTTCGTCTCCAAAAGCTCCCGAGGAATTCCACCTTATGTTACCCCCACATCTCTGTGCATTCCGCAAGTCTTTGTCCGATTTCCTCAACGAGATGTCTGAAGGATGCAAGGGAAGACGCACTGACCGGCTTCTTCTTCTTCTTGTTTTTCTAACATATGATGAGTTAGAAATGGCCCATTTAGAAAACTAATCCTTTGATGTGTTTTATTTTTCTAACAGGATGCGTTAGAAATGGCCTATTTAGAAAACTAATCCTTTGATGTGTTTTATTTTTCTAACAGGATGCGTTAGAAATGGCCTATTTAGAAAACTAATCCTTTGATGTGTCTTATTTTTCTAACTTAGGATGCGTTAGAAATGGCCTATTTAGAAAACTAATACTTTGATGTGTCTTATTTTTCTAACATAGGATGCGTTAGAAATAGCCTATTTAGAAAACCAACACCTTGATGCGTCTTGTTTTTCTAACAGAAGGTGTTAGAAATGGCCTATTTAGAAAACTAACCTCTCCATGCACTTTGGTTTCCTAATATAGGAGGCGTTAGAAACGGCTTATTTCGAAAGCCAATCCCATGATGCGTGTTGTTTTTCTAACACAGAATGCTTTAGAAATGGACTATCTAGAAAACCAACCCCTTTAGGCCTCAGTTATTTTAGATATTTCCTTTATTTTATCATTTGTATTATCAAAACATCCAATTGTCGTAAAAATCATCACACACATCACATTACCAGATTATTCGTCTATTTTTATGGATAATAATGGTGTTGTATTTATTACTATGTATAACTCATGTAATAAATAAGATAATCTGTCATCCATACACCATTACATGCATTGAATGACCCTTTCTGGGATATTAACAGCACAGTTGAATGCAATCAATAGCATTCTTCCATGTTCGGAGACAAATTCCCACTCATAGGAACGCTGACCCCCGTTCCCCTCCCTCAGCTTAACAGAAATAACTCTTACCTAACCTAACCTAGCCTAACCTAACCTAACCTAATCTAACCTAATCTAACCTAACTTAACCTATCCTAACTTTCTTCAGTCCCTTCTTAATCACTCCTAGGACTCGATCTCTCCTCCTCTCATCCTCCTATGGTGAGGAAACAAGAAGACCACTACTAAGTTTCATGCATGTTATGAATAGTGACAGCAAAGAGGTAAGATATAATTTGACTTGGCTACCCCTCCTTAAAAAAAAAAAAAAAATAATAATAATAGTAATTGTTATAGATAGGAAAGCCTTTACAGTTTTTTTTCTTCTTTTTTAATTATCATGTTATTGTTTTGATGGTTTTCAGCTTTCATATTAGTATTTTCTTTTTATTCTTGTTTATCATTTGGACTGAAAAGCCAAGTCCTACTGAGAAGGATACTTTCATTCCAGTGGTGCACTTTAAAGACTTTATTCTGCCTGATGACAGGAGAATTTATTCAAGCAAGAGGACCAGGATTTTTACTTATTATTTCTTTATCTATTCGCGTATTTACTTATTTATATATTTCCTTTTTATTAATTTTTCATTCCTTATCGATTTATATATTTATTCATTTGGTGATTTATTTTCATTATTTATTATCTTTAATCATCATTATTTTATTCTATTTATCATAACTTCGACTCTGTGTGTTTGCATTTATGGTCGAAGTCCACAGCCGTTTCATGGACTCGTAAAGCATCGTACCAATTCTCGCTCAGCTGCACGAGGTGTTAAAAAAAAAAAAAAAAAAAAAAAAAATCATCAGCGACGGAGAGGTCCACCGATT
>NC_134781.1:67263762-67271262 GCF_046742065.1 Oratosquilla oratoria | reverse complement strand
AGTATCAGTTGCTTTCTAGTGTGTGTTTAATATGTGCGTAATATATCCCTAGTTTATGTCTAATGTGAACCATTGTGTATCTAACTTGTTGCCAATTTATCTAGTTTGTTTCTAGTGAGGTTTGGAATGGTTGAGTGGTCAAATGTGGCTTAGTGTATTATATCTATTATATCTAGTGTATGCATAGATTATGTCTAGTGTGTGTTCAGTGTGTGGTCAATGTGTCTTCAGTGTGAATCCTGTGTGTGTCTAGTGTGCCCAGAGTATGTCGTGTCTCATGTGAGTGTGTGTCTAACATGTGTCTAGTATGTGTCCAATGCATAATCAATCTCTTTCCAACGAGTATCCATAGTCCCAATGTGTCTTCAGCCTGCATCCAATCTGTGTCTAGTATGTGTTCTTTATAACTATTATTACTATATGTATCATTTCTTGTCTATACAAAAAGTATTTAGCACCAACATATTATGTGCACAGCCCGTGTCTAGCAGATGTGTCTAGCATGTTTCAGTATATTTATTTTGTGTTTGTATTAGCTTTGATTTTGGTCATTTTCCTTTCTTTTTTATATATACTGCGTTAGCTTTCCTTCTTATTTGATCTCTAAATCGTTACATCTATAAAGTAGTTGACATACTTGCCTGTCTATTCTATGGTTTGTATCACAGGATTGAATACAGAATTGTTCATATTGCCAGATATAATTACATATATTATTCTGTGTTTCACCAGTGTAAACAAGATCACAAATATAGTAAGATATTTGGGACATCCTGGTTTCAGTTTTCAATTGAACTTATTTTTATCTAACGAACTTAACGGTGGAGGTATTTAAGAAAGCAACATTATAACTCCTATGTGTTCGTGATGGCTATCCCGTATGTCTCTATATTTTGTTCTATATCCGTCCTACATGTGATCATTGTTTTCTATATTTCTATACTTACATTATTTGAACGTGTCTAGTGTGCTCATAGCTTGTATAGTGTATGCCTGTATGTATCCAGTTAGCTTATAGTGTTCTGTACTTGTTTAATATATGTCCTCTATGTGTCAATTACGTGTCCTGTTTGTACTTAGTGTGGAGTTCCTGTCCCCTTAATGTCTAAAGTGTATACGATATATATTCAAGGTATTTAGTTTTGAGTCTGTCTTCTACATGCCCAGTATGACTCCAGAGCAAGTAGGGTGTGAAAAGAATAATCACAAACGAAACAAAATAATCAAAAGAAAATTAAAAATCACGAATGAACATTTCAACAACTTCAGAAGAGAAATTTCCGTCAGGTTAAAGCATATGAGGTCTAGTGTGTGTGTCCAGTTCAAGACAGAGCTCAAAATCCACAGCTTGACCCCTTCCATACCGGGTGACACCTTTCCTTCGATCTCGCCTGCCGTTAGTCTACTCTCTTCATCTCCATAACGACCTCTTTAGTAACGAAGGAAGTATTCGACTCCTTCAATAAACAGTACTTTTGCACTTGGAGCTTCTGATTCAGTGTCGGCTGCCGAAGGGCTATTTGGGTTAATTTCCGTGGTACCCCCCCCCACTCGGTAGCGAATGGGGCTTTGCTTCGTCAAGGCTGCATTGGCATTTGCAGGCTGCACAAGCGGTCACGCTCTGATAGTAGGGACGGACACCGACCGGCAGGTTTTCTGCCTTGCATCGCTGTTGCAGCGTTGCAGGAGGATGGTTCCTATTCGTGTGCGTGCGTGTGCGCGTGTGTACGCGCATGCGTGAGGCTGTATTCGTTCCAAGACTACAAAATATTCTCGTTCGTTCGTACACGTCTTTGGTAATCACAAACCATACAATACCATAGGGTCATATCATCGCAGCATTGAAGGACGATGATTGGGTTATGTTCCCCTGCTTGCATGTTATCGTTTCTTTGGCTGGCGTGCCCTTTCTATATACACCTCTTCAGTTCCCACACAGGCAGCCATAAATAGCATAGGGTAATTCTGTTGTACTTTATATTAGAGGAAGATGGTTCCGTGTGTGTGTGTGTGTGTGTGTCAGTGTATGTGGTGTGCGTGCATGCGTGCGTGCGTGTGTCTGTGTGTGTGTGTGTGTGTGTGTGTGTGTGTGTGTGTGTGTGTGTGTGTGTGTGTGTGTGTGTGTGTGTGTGTGTGTGTATTTACCTAGTTGTATTATACGGAAAGGGGAGATATGCTCGTGGTGACCCGTTTTTGTATCTCGCAAGATCAAGTTTGTTCCTAAATTCTTGTATTGTGTTTGCACACACTATTTCTTCATCCATTTTATTCTATATATCTATCACGCTGTGTGGGTAGCTGTTCTTTTTCAGGTCTCGTCTGTAGTTATCCTTTTTGAGTTTCATTGCATGTCCTCTTGTTTTTCCTCTGCCCCGCTTTAACAAGTCCTCTCTATCAAGGCATTCTTTTCCTTTCATAATTCTGGAGATGGTTAGTAGGTCCCCTCGTTCTTCTTTGTTCCAGGGTTGGCAATTCCAGTTCGACCAGTCTTTGTCCATATGTCAGGTTTGCAAGTGTTGGGACCAACTTTGTCGTTGCTCTTTGTATTCTTTCTAGTTTTCTTACATTCTTTTTTGTACTGGGTGACCATATCATCGCTGCATATTCCAGTTTTGGTCTTATCAGTGTTTGTCATATTTTCTTGATCATTTCCTTATCAAGGTATTTAAAGGCCACCTTTATTGATCTCAACAAATTGCATCTTTCTCCGACTATTTTATCTATATGTTTATCTGGCGACATGTCTTTGGTGATGGTTACTCCTAGGTCCCTTTCAGAAATTTACTTTCTTTACTTCTTTTCCATCAATTTTATATTGTCCTGTTATTCTCTTCTTGCTTTTCCAAATTAAATTATACTGCACTTTTTGGTGTGTGTGTATGTGTGTGTGTGTGTGTGTGTGTGTGTATGTGTGTGGGCGTGTGTGGTGTGTGTGTGTGTGTGTGTTTGCGTGTGTGAGTGTGGGTGATTAAGTGTATGTGCGTGGGCGTGTGTGTGCATGTGTGCGCAAGTGCAGGCGTGTGTGTGTACGTGCGTGTCTGTGCTTGCCCTTAGTGCGCGTGGTGTGTGTATGTGTATGTGTATGTGTGTGTGGATGTGTATGTATAATTGCGATCGTGTGTGTACGTGTGTATGCGTGTGGGAAGGGAAATTAGAATGAGAGGCAGAACACTGTGATGAAAATGATGAAGATGAATACAGCACCAGGGTTGGACGGTGCAAAAAGTTAAGGAATGGTTGCAGTGACTACGAAAAATGCTTATATCTGGATAAGGTGTCGATGAATAGGATAAAGACGTGCATGGTACCACTAAAGTAGGTAGTGTGGAAGTAAGAATGATTACATAAACTACAGAAAAGGAGCTACATAGGCAACATAGTTAAGAAGGGAGAGCAATGACTGAAACTGTGTGAAAGGGGGCCGTTAGATAAATCAGGGGCATGGTGGATCAACATAAAGGGGAGGATGTGTTAGATCGCCTCTTCAAGCTGATCAGCAACAAATATCAAGAAAAGAAAAAATATTCATGAATTTTATGGATTTGTAAAACGCACATGATTACATAAACAAAAATCTTTGTCGTAACCACTGTAAACTGGTGTAGTTACCATGGAAGCTTTGTTGATGGTTGTAAAGAGTAAATGCAAAGATTGGTGTTCCTCCGTGCGTGTGTGTGTGTGTGTGTGTGTGTGTGTGTGTGTGTGTGTGTGTGTGTGTGTGTGTGTGTGTGTGTGTGTGTGTGTGTATGTGTGTGTGTGTTTGTGTGTGCGTGTGTGTGTGTGCGTGTGCGTGTGGTGTTTCCCCCTTTTAAATCCTATGAGAAATATTTGTTTATATATATGTCTTTAAGTTGTACCCTCAAGCCATATTACACCAAAGAGTGATGCCATTTTAATTCGGGAAGAAACCGAGTTACCGCTAGCGCGTGTGTGCGCGTGTAGCTTGCGTTCGTTTGAACCATGATCATTTCGTGCGTGTATTAACAAACGTAGGTCGTAGCCTTCGCTCTCGTCGTCATCGCCACCATTTGTTTCCGTTTCTCTGCGTTTCATTTCCTTTCTTATTATTCCTCCCACCCTTCTAAAAGACATATCATCCGAATATACTCGTCTTTGTTGTCTGTCAAGTAATTTTTGCGACGTTCTCGTTCGAACTATGCAACTGTTGTGTAGTTCACAAACTACCAATTTCATTGGATATCGATTTGGTAATATGGTTATGTTCCTGTCCCTTTTATATATATATATGTATATATATATATATATGTATATATATATATGTATATATATATATATATATATATATATATATGTGTCTGTGTGTGTGTGTGTGTGTGTGTGTGTGTATGTGTATGTGCATAAGTATGTATACAGTATGTGTATGTATACGTGTATGTGTATATGGGTGTATGTGTGTTCACCTAATTACATTTACCTAATTGTATTTATCTAATTGTTTATACCTAATTATTTTTACCAAATTGCCTTTACATTAATATACTATACAGGTTCTGTCTCTCGTTCTCCAGTAATCCTATCAGGCTTCAAATTCGTGTATGGTTCCAATTTGGTCTATATCACTTTATTTTGTAGTGTGCATACGCGCACGCATCCTTATGTGCATGCATGTGTGCGTGCGTGCGTGCGTGCGTGCGTGCTGCTCGGAGTCCTTCACTAATATACATATCTGAATATTGTATTCGCCGACCACTGTCTAACATACCAGCGTAAAGAAGGCTTTGTCTTTTTCTTCAATTTTTTATCACGAAAAGTCACGACCAAGCTTGATTAAAATTGTCTGAAGACAAAAAATGTATTACGAGCCGTTCTATACACAAAAGTTAGAAATTAGTTCAAATTATAACACATAGACGAAATTCTAGAATATGCCATTTTGAAAGACTCATGATTCGATGTTGATTCTGAGATATATTGACTTTCATGATATTCATAATATGAACACGCAGCCACGCGCACGCACGCTCACACACGCATATACATGCACACACACACACACACACACACACACACACACATACACACACACGCACGTACACACACGCACACGCACGTACACACACACGCACACACACACACGCACACACACACACGCACGTACACACACGCACACACACACACGCACGTACACACACACACGCACGTACACACACACACACACACACACACACACACACACACACACACACACACACACACACACACACACACACACACACACACACACATATACACACACACACAAAGTCGAGATAAGAATGTTCTAAGTCGCAGCCATTTCCAAAATAATGACAAAACGCTGTAAGTAAATAAATAAATGAATAAAAATAAGTAAATAGATAAATAAGTTGATAGATAAATAAAAATACGAATAAAGATAAACAAATATTTACATGCATACGTAGATATATAAGCAAATATGAAAGTAAATAAAAGGCCCACAGAGCCCGCATGGAAAGTAAAGAATGCAAATCGCAGCAATTTCGATTGACTTTTCAATGTTAGGAAGACGTCTTGAAGCAGTTTTAGAAACAGCTTAGCCAAAGATATATGAATAACTATTTGGGTGTGGGGAAAGAAAAAGAGCGCACTAATTGACCTTTGCAACTACACAGAAAAACTATGAAAAAATTTAAAATCTGAAAATTTCGTGTTTTGTGGTCTACTTGGGGTACATAGAAAAGGTTCGGAAGAAGGGAAACCATGAACATAGCGATTGGAATAGAAATAAACGGAAAATAAATATTGTGGTGAACAGGAAATGGCTGAAGACGAAAAGTAACGTAGTCGGTAAATTCAGGACTCGAAAGCGTTGGGCCAGACGGGTCAGTCCATACGTGAAAAACATATTCCACACAATCAAGATCAAAATCAAGGATCATACAATCAAGGATCAAGTGCTGAACTGGAGTTAACAAATTTCTAAGTCGATACAGGACATCTAATTCTATGAAAGATGTTCTTGTAAATAACAGAAATACGAGTTCTCCAATTAAGTTTATTAATAAAGGACAGACGGAAGAAAATCCTCAGGGTGTTGGGATGAAAAAAAAAAATTGCTTTGCTATTGAAGAAAATGGGATATCTCCGTAACTTGATTTAGGAACAAGTCCATCAACCGTGAAGGGCATCATCGCATAGCCACACTCACTCTTCTCCCCCCCAGTTATGACTGTAATCATTAGAGCTCACTCCATCACAAGATGGTACATAATCAGAGAGAAGAGGTTTGCCTTCGCTGTGGGAGAGGAGATCAACCCTTCATTTATTCCATCAACTTTGAGTGGATTGAATTGAATGCACTAACCAGAGGAGGAATAATGAGGCATCGCCTCCCAATTATTGTATTCTGCTGTATTCGTTTGGATTCAGTTACAAGAATAAGAATTATGAGAAGGCGCGTGATTGTATTTAGTTAGAATCGTTGTATTTAACTGTGTTCAGGCTTTATTGTATCTAATGTATTTGTACATATTTGCGGTGTTCGTTCAATGAACTGTATTTATGGTACTTCATTGTGTTCGTCATATTTCATAGTGTTGAATTTATCTTATTGCGTTCAGGTGATGATTAACTGAATACATGTTTGCTTGATCGATTGTCTGATTTATTATTTAATTAGAAGAGCTATTGGCTTATTATCTGTCTAATAAGTTAATTAGTTGAATTGATAATTTGCTTATATATTGATTGATTAATTGATCGATCCACATCACTTCCACATTTTCAAATTGCAGATGAAAAAAAATATATTCGTCAGAAGTCGTTCAATTTGGATTCGTAACGCTTACCTTTGCCTTGACAGCCCAGGTAGCCAGGGTAAGTGGCAGCCAGTAGTACCTTATCACAGGGTTGGGAATTGTACCTACGTCATTATGAATCGAGATCGAAGCCAGTGCTCCACAGCAAAGCTTGGGTAAACAAGGACAGTCTTAAAGGTTATAGGACAAGAGAGACCATTGTTTGTGTGGTCGGGATGATGTGGTGGCGTAGTCGCTATGACTCACGACCACTGACTCGGTTTTAGGATCTCCAGAAACAAAACAGTCACCACCCACATCTCATTTTTTTTTTTTTTTTTACCAGTATTTTCTTTTATTTGTTTTTTCTTAATTAACTCTGTGGATAGGTTGATAAAATCAAGGCTAGGGTGGTCAACAAAAATAAAGACGAATTTGGATACACACACGTAATGGTCATACTTCTCCACTGAATAAAAATGGCTAACAATGGTCAAAATAAAACGTGCCATTCGAGTAAGGAAAAACATCAATCGTCATTGTTCTCAACTCTCATGGAGAAGGTTTCCTTCAGTTGAATAAAAGATTACCGGGCGATAGAACATTCGAATAAATTATTGTATGGGATATATACACACAATCGAATAATGCCCTGGACACGCTCTATTTATAATATTTTTTTCGTTTTTTTTTGTTTATTAAGTAATACATTGAAAAAATGATGTTATTTTTTTACCTATTT
>NC_134781.1:67251262-67256262 GCF_046742065.1 Oratosquilla oratoria | reverse complement strand
TTGATTGCATCGTCTTTTAGTCGCTATTAAATATACCTATTTAGATGCTTTACCAAGTTCGTCTCATACCAAGGACAATAACTTCATCGTTATTATCTTTACAAAATTTATCGTCAACTCAGTCAACTTTGGTATGAACAGCTGTTATAAAAAAATAAATCAGACCGCTATGAACAAATTATTCGAATCTGAGCGATATTTCATATTCTTTCCTCCAAGTTGTATTCTGATAATAGCTGACTGACCACAGTATTTGGTCCGTGATTGTTAACAACACAAATTCGACTTTATTATCGAATAATTTGTGTATTATTCTTGTTGATATCATGCTATTTTATTCATATTCGTGTCTGTCCCCCGTCTCAAGAGAGGGGTTTGGCCCTGTTCACACTAGCGGTTTCAACCGTTGCGGTTTGAGCCGCGGCAATTCAATTACAATGTAAATCAGTGGAGGTGTTCACAAACAACCGCTCGATTTTTCCTCGATTATGCGGTTTCCGCGTGGTTCAAACCACCAGTGTGAACAGGGGCCTTTTTTTCTTAATCATTAATTTCCTCAATACCGGGTGGTATTTTTATTTATGTTGTTCTGGCTACCACTAAGATATTGTATTTCTCACTGTGGTATTCCACTCCGGTGTAGAAGAATTAATTGCATAACCATTGTGTGCGTCAAGACTTTTACTCATAACTGTGCATCAGCATCACCATCCATCTCCATTATATACCCCCACCAACCTCCTCCACCATCCACCTCCACTATCCACCTCTCCACACCTTCCTTCACACCACAGCTACCACCACCACCACCACCACTGCCACCATAACCACTACCACCAACACCAATACCACTACCAACACCACTTCCACTACCATTACCACCACTACAAGCAACACAACCACAACTACTACCACAACCACAACCACAACCACCACTACCACCACCACTGCCACCACTACCACCACTGCCACCACCACCACTTCCACTACCACAACCACCATCACCACCACAACCAACACAATCACAACTATTACCACCACCACAACCACCACCACCACAACCACAACCACCACCACCACTACCACTACTACATTCACCAAAACCTACCACAGCCACCACAACCACCATACCCATCACATCCACCATGACTGTCACCACCAATACTACCACAACCACTACCACTACCACCACCACCACATCCATCACACCCACCACCAATACCACCGCTGCCACCATCTCTTGCCTTTAATCGTTCGACATTCTCACCCCCAAAACCACAAAAGTCATCACAAATTCGCTTGTTCAGGATTACTTTCACATTACCGTTTATGCTATTGAGGATATTATCATCAATTCTTTGTTTATCATCAGTGAGCATCTTCTCTTGGCATCGTTACTTCATTACTGTTGTTCGTCTTTCATTGTTTTTCCTTTCGTTTATTGCGTCATAACTGTTATGGTGGATATTGCAATTAAATTTTGATATCGTGTCTATTATTCTGATACTCGTCGCTGCTGCCATGACTATTATTCTGGTCTGACTCGTCTCTCGTACCTTACTAGGCTAGCATGCTACTTGCTTTCGCTACTTCGTTTGAGTAGAAAAGACTTCGAATTATAATATTCTAGATTTTCGTAAGAATATCTCAACAATGTGACTAATATTCGTATTTTAGGTTTAAATGATCTTAGTTCGTCATTGAGCTTCTCACTATATGACGCAAGAGTGAATTGACATGTGGAAATTTGAAAAAAGCAAAAGAAGATCGTAACCGAAGTCCTTTCTACTCAAGCGAAGCAGCAAAAGCGAGTAGCATGCTAGTGAGAAATGCCTAGTATGCCGCCATCTTAAAACCTATCTTTGAGTCTTGAATAATATTCTGAAGGGATTCTCTTCTTGTATCTCTGCCACTGGAACTTTTATTCTAAAAAGGTTAGATTTTTTTATCTTTTAACTATTACTCTGAGGAGACTATTTTGACAACGTGACTGTGAATACGAGACTATTTTGGTTACATGACTATCATTGTAGTGATGCTAGCTTTGGTCACGTGACTATTGTTTTTTCGAAGGAATCAGCATTGATAAAAGAACTATTACTCCTTGGAAATTCGTCTTTTGTGTTATCAATCCTTTTTTTTTTTTCTTCAATAGGATACAATGAATTACGATGGAAGAATATTTCCATTAACTCTTTCAATGTCAAAAAAGATTTATGTCTTTTATTTGGCTGATGCCAGACTTTTCATTTATTCATTTATCTATTTCCATATTTTTGTTTTATTTTTATTTTTTTCATCATTTTTGCTATTTCATTTTGTTATCGTTTTATAACTATTATTTTTACGTATTTATTTATTTTTTGCTAATAAGAGAAACTTCTGCAGTCAAAATCATGTCCTCATCGTCGTCGTCGTCGTCGTCGTCGTCGTCGTCGCCGTCTTTGGCATCGTCATGTCCGACATTCCTTTTCCCGCCAATACTTCAATCATCTCTATTTACATATAATTTCCACCGAAAACCTTTTGACCATAAAACCATCTCAGCAAATTCCATTCTTTAATCAATCGCAAATTTACTGACACACAATTCCGAGCGACCAACGCAAAAAGGTCAAAATAATAAAATAAAATAAAAGATAAAAAGAAGGCTAATAGTGTAACGTAAAATTTGGAAGAAAATACGTCCTAGAATTAATTCGAAGCGCACACACGCACACACACACCGCCACCACCACCGCTCGATCAATAAACGTCTAATGAGGACACAGAAATAAGACAAGATCCCAAATAGGTCATATAATTAGGTTTTTGCACCGTAAGATAAGCATACCACCACTACCACCACCACCACCTCTTCCTCCTCCTTCTCCTCCTCCTCTTCCTCCTCCTCCTCCTCTTCCTCCTCCTTCTCTTCCTCCTCCTCTTCCTCCTCCTCTTCCTCCTCCTCCTCCTCCTCGTGCCCGGGGGCCAGAATGGGCCTTGGCCACTCGCTACTCCACTGATATTCAGCTCAAGAGACGCCTAAAGACTAATATCAGCCCAGCACTTTGAGCCGCTGGATACTTACTGAGAATATACTGAAATGGGGTGGCCAGACAGATGGACAGGCAGACGAATAGACAGACAGATAGAAAGACAGACAGACTGACACAGACAAACAGACTGACACAGACAGGCAGGCGCAGTCAAGCTGACACAGACAGGCAGACAACCACGGCCAAAGACAGCTAATACCACATACACAGACACACAAACAGATACAGCCACATACACAGACACATACAGATAGACATAGCCACAGCCATAGACAGCCACAGTCACAGACACAGACAGAGACAACCACAGACACAGGTACACGCAGACAGATACAGATATACAAACAGAGAGATTGAAAAAACACATACCCATTCACAGATACACGCACTCATATTCAGACACACGGGGACACAAACAGAAACATATATACACACACACGCGCGCTCGCTCGCCCTAAGTACTCGAAGTTTCAGGGCTAATAGAAGACATTGAACGCGGCGCAGTATAGTGCACAAATAGTACGAGAGTCAAGACTTAAAGAAACGGAAAACCGGACAAAACCTTAAATGGGATGGAAACGAAGTTTATGAAAGTCATTTTTCGCCAAACATTTTTGTTTACCTTTTCGGGTTATTCACAATCCGTCAGAGGATTAAACCCTTCTCAATTTATTTTTCTCTCTTAGTAATTCTCTGGGTTGAGTTCGATGGTTTCATTCAAGTTTAGGGTTCTTTCTTTGGGGTAGAGGGCAAAGTAAGGGATAAGCACAAGTATTGGTACAGGATATGTGGGAGTGGATGAAAGGATGTATGGGAGGGAGTAGAGATGGGTTATGAGGTGTTAGAATCAAATAAGGAATATTGTGGTAAGTAGTTACAGAGTGGAGAATGTGATATGGTGATTACTGACATCATTTGTCGTAGGCTTTTTGTTGGTACTGTCGTTCGGGTTCTCGTCGTTGCACTTTGTCATTATTGACGTCTTCGGTATTGTCAACGCCTTTGTTGACGACATCGCCGTCAGTGACGTCATCGTTATCGTCGTCCACATCATCATCATTGTTCGAGTCTTGGGGTTAATGTGATACAGACTCAGGAGTGTTCTGTTAGGAACAAAGAAATCTTCGTTAGAAAATGAACAGACTTCAAACCTGCCATTTGGGGTTCGCAAAGTATTCTATCTATTATCCTGGCAACCACTAGGTTATTTCAGTGTTCTCCATGGTAGGAAATGAGTCAAAACCCATTTTAATGAGTTATTTTTGTCATGGCACTACTAATTCTATATTGACTGCCGTCAGGCTATTTCAATCATCTCCCTGGGTACTTCTTGGTAGGATGTTGGTTATAGATTGTTCAGTGACATTGTTTTCCAGTCTTTCAGGGATCAGCCATGGTTAAAGAGCCATCAAATGTAAACATAGAACTGGATCAAGACATGTGAAAGTTTCCACCATGGCCTCAACATATGGAGGCTGACTGTACTGTTAAAAAATAATGTTATTGATAATGATAGATTTAAAAAAAGTAAAACAAGATAAAACAACTATATAAAGTATAATAACACAAAAGATGATAGATTAAACAAAGTAATAAAGAGCAAGTAGAATTATTATATATGAAGTAAAATTAAATATAATTAAATGAAAATAGAAGGACCAGGGTACTCTAAACACTCGGCCATCACTACCCATTGGCAAAAGGTATTGATAATGTTATTGCATACGGTAGAGTAAGTGTTATTACGTTGCAGTTGATAGTGGGCACTAAAAGTGAGCAAGTGAGTTGTTAAACTTGTACGTGGTTTAAGGGTTAATTACTGTAGTAGTTAATGGCGGTGGTATGGTAATTAAGTAGTTGACGGTAATGGCTACAGATGTTATTCTCTCTCTTTCTCTTTTTTTACAGGGTTGAAAAAGGAATGAAACTTTGAAAGATATATTGTTGTATGACCACATGTTA
>NC_134781.1:67241262-67243762 GCF_046742065.1 Oratosquilla oratoria | reverse complement strand
AACTTGGTTGTCGTATGTCCTTGAAGATACATTTCTTGCATTCTCACCCAGATTTCTTCCCCGAAAACTTGGGGGCTGTCAGTGAGGAGCATGGCGAGATATTTCATCAGGATATCGCAACTATGGAAAGAAGATATCAAGGACGATGGAATACTGCTATGATGGGAGATTACATAAGGTCACTAGTCAGAAAAGACGAAAGCATGCATTCTAGAAAATCTCGATCGTCAAAGCACTTCTAATCATGAGAAGAGTCATCAAAACACTTGCAGTACAAAGTTGTGTTGTTTATTTTGTTCTTACTAATATTGTAGCTCTTAAATACACTTCATATTATGAAAAAATACTAGAATGCTAAAGTAGATTGAATCAATTAACTACTGTAGAGAAAGGTTGCGTATATAACAATAAAATATAAAATCAAGAATAAATAAAGAAATATCGATGTTACGTCAAAACTAATGCGATATTTGGATTCAGTAACACGAAATACATATATAAACATGAAAAAATACAAATAAACAAAACGTGTTACATTGTGTTATCTATGCATTTCTATTACTATGTACTTGTTGGACTGAAGACGTAATATACGAAAGCGCTCTGCTTCGTTAGTTTCTTTTTACCAAGTGGTCTACTTTGCATAAGTGAACACACGTACCCGTGTTCTTATTAGCATATATATATATATATGTATACAGGGTATATGTATGTATATATATATATATATGTATATCTAATATATATATATATATATAAATACATACATCTATATTTAATATATATATATATATATGTATATATGACGTAAGTGGAGTATATATATATATATATATATATATATATATATATATATATATATATATATATATTTCTACCTGATAAATGATCACTTGGATCAAGTGTTTGTTTTTGTTCAGTTTTTTTTTTTCCTGTACCTAAGTTCCTTTGGTTCTCATTTCCTATCTTTTATGTATTACGTTTCCTGATTATATTGGCTTCTGTTTTCATGATTTTGTAAGTTAATAGCATTGAATTCTTTCTTGCATTTCAAGTTAGAATCGTATACGCTTAAGACTCTTCCTGTCTACTTGCACAAATACTACTATCCTTAGTTTTCCTTCGTAGTTTGGCGTCATCCGTGAACGTATTTAAATACTCGTTAATTCTCTCCGGAAAATCATTAATCTACATAATGAACTTCAGGTGTCAGCATATATCCTTGGAGAGTCCTCTCGATACTTCTTACCAATGCGAATGTTTTTCTCCATTATTTTATTCATTAACTATTTTTTTTTAGGAAACCTTCAGTCTGTACCCCAATTTATGTTTTTTATCCTGTGTTCCCTTCTACTTATGTCCTGCTTTGAAAATCCCAAAGTTCCTCAACCGTAACACTATTATTCTATTCCCCCATATACTCTCTAGCTTGCATATCGGTCTCATGTGAGGTGTCATATTATTTGCCTTTTTGAAATCCAAGAAACAGCTGCCCTATTATTTGTCTATAATCATTTGATATTTATAGCAATACTTGACTCTTCAGAGAGAACCAAATTGCATTCAGATATCTTTTAACCTTTTTTTTTTTTTTTTTTTTTTTTTTGCCCCTGAGTCGTCTCTCTGGTTCTCATCTCTAATATTTTACTGACCAAACTTATTAATCATCGATATTGACCGCATCCTTTACTTTAGAATAATTACATCTTTCTAATTGTTCGATATGAATATTTTAATTACCTGTAATATGTATCTATCATGGGTTTCTTTAGATTGTTCATAGCTTTCAAACTCCGGGTGGATTCGTTATAACCTAATCTTTTTTTCTTTCTTTCTCTTTATAGTTTGCACGTTTATTAGTTCCGCTTTTTAGAAGCTGATATTGATCAGTCCAGTCCAGACGTCCAGTCCATTCATATCTTTTAATCTCGGCTGTCTTTCTCGGGCAAACACCAAATAAAATTTGTCACTTGATATTGGGCGTTTATCTTCTTCATTAGGTAGGGTCTTCATTTATGACTATTAACGTTTGTATTTTTTATTTGTTTATTTATTTATTTTGCTTATTAAGTTTGCTTTTTGTAAATCCAAAATTTAAGTATCAATGTACTTAAGATTTTTAATACCTGTAAAAATTAAATCTCGTTTTATGAACTTAATGTAACCTAACCTTATTTGCTTATATCTGATAAATCTGGCCGCTTTTGTGGGTATTATATCTTCTTCAAAATTACTATGCTCTTCTTTGCTATCATTCATCTTTTGTTAAGTAGACTTATTTTTCATTGGTTTTCTATCTTTGATCTTTTTTAATTTTCGTTATGAATCTATCTCTTTCATCATTGAAAATTTCTCATTTATACTTTATAGATTTTTTATTTGTTAGATTGATATCATTTCAACCATTTTCTTTAGGGTATTTATTGGGTCATTAACAGTCTCTTATTATAAGAAGTTTAACACTTTTTCCTTTGTACCAAGCTCTGCCACCGTAACCATT
>NC_134781.1:67236262-67238762 GCF_046742065.1 Oratosquilla oratoria | reverse complement strand
AATCTCCAAATAACTTGTAATCGTACTTGCTGTTATTTTTACCTATGTGCATAACCTTGCATTTACTCGTGTTAATTTTCATTAGCCACTTTTCAGACCATTATTGTAATTCATCTAAATCTCCTTGACTATCTTATTGATTTAAGTGATCATTTGCCATTCCGCACAGTCTTGTATCATCAGCAAATTTGGAGACAATAGATTTTAGTCCGTGGTCTATATCATTCATATATACTATGAACAGAAGTGGCCCAAGAACGGAACCTTGAGGAACTCCACTTGTAACATTTTTCCATCTAGAAGTTTTGCCTTTTATAACAATTCTCTGTTTACGATCATTCAACCAATTTCTATTCCAGCTTAATATACTACCACTTTGAAGCTAATTGAGTAAGTAGCCTTTCGTGGGGGACGGTATCAAAAGCTTTTGCAAAGTCTATATATATGAAATTTATATTGTTTGTTTTGTCATAATTTGAGATGACTATGTTGTATAATTCGAGTAAGTTAGTCACGCAAGATCGTTTCCGTCGTAATCCATGCTGGCTATCATATATCAAACAGTTACTTTCTAAATGATGTTCGATATCATCTCTGATGATAGTTTCCACCCTTTTTCCTACGATTGAAGTCAAGCTTATAGGCCTGTAGTTACTTGGTTTCTTTTTGTCACCTTTTTTGAATATGGGAGTAACGTTAGCTAGCTTCCATTCTCTTGGGACATCTTTGGATATGATGGATTTCTTGAAAATAATTTCTAATGGAACAACAATTTAATTTTTCATTTTTTCTTTGATTCCAACCTTCAGGCCCTGATGTTTGATTGATTTTGAGTGTCTCTATACACCTTTTAATTTTTTCTTTTGTTATATTTACCGTAGTAAGTTTACCCTAGATTTTTCACAGGTTTCAGTTTGGAGTTCACGTTGAGGTGTTTCGTTTATGAATACTGAACTAAAATAATAGTTTGAAATATCACATATTACTTCATTTAAATTTTCGAGTTGACCGACAGCAGATGATAGTGGGCCAATGTGATTCCTAATAACCTTTTTATCTATAATGTAACTATAGAATTCTTTGGGATTCTCTTTGGATTTATCAGCGATATTCATTTCGTATTTTTCGTTTTCAATTTTTTTTATTATTATCCTTTTTAAATGTCTCTGTATTATTACATAACTTTGATAGTCATTAAGTGAACCAGAGCACTTGTATTTCTTATAAGCCTCTTTTCAGCAATACTTTTTCAGTTTGTCAAACCATTTTGAGCGAACCTGATTTGGAGGGCGTCTGTCCTTAAACGGGATGTAGGTATGAATCATCTTAGTAAGTGTATTTTGAAACATTTCCCACGTCTGATCTACAGGTCTTTCGCTTAATTTTGCCTCCTTATCTGTAAGCTGAAGCTCCTGGCGTAGTCCGATGAACCGAGCTTTACTAAAATTGGGTAATTTAGATAAACAAGTATCTATTCAATTTTTTTTTTTTTTAGCAATTTGGATCTAAGTTGTGATCGCTATTTGCAATAGTTTCACAAACTTCTACATCGGTTATCATGCTTTCACGGCTAGTAATCAATAGATCGAGAACGTTTCCATGTCTTCTGGTCTCTTTTACATGGTGAATTAAGAAATTGTCACCGAAAAAATCTATCAAGCGACGACCTGTATGGCCATGTTCAAGGGTCATCCAATCAATATCAGTAAAATTGAAGTCACCCATTATCAATAGGTCCCAGTTGCAGATACTAGACAGTTCTTGAAACAATAGCTTGTTGTCAGCTAAAGATAATGCTTTTGGCCTATATATTACACCTACATTAATTTTTTGTCCATTTATTTGGGTTAATTCAACCCACAAACTATCATATGTATCATGTTTCATTATATATATTCATTATGGTTTGTTCCGTTTTTATTCAAAGTTGTCTTTGTACTTTATTTTGAATGTCCCTAACTACTGCTCTGATACTTTTTAGACGATTTCAACTCAGTGGTTTGGGTGTCATTAAATTAATTCTCCTCTAGTAGTAACCCTTTTGCACCATGGCGTTCTCATTGCCATAAGAAGGTTTTAATTATCTTTGAGTGATCACTGGGTTTGAATAGGCCAACATCTTTAAACTAGTGATGTCCTTCATCGATTTTCTTTTGGTCCAAGTCTGGTTGATCTTATTCATTTGAAGGAAAGACTCTTAGAAAGTTCTTCTGAGTTGGAAAAATGACTTCAAAGCTTTGCTACAATGTTTTGATTATGATTGCATTGGTAGAATATTTGTGTAGCATAGCAGTTTATGTGTTTTTTATTAAGTAATTTTATTTATAGAAAAATGGTGTCGGAATTGCAACAGCAGATATGACTGCATGGTAAAGATATAGATATGTCTGGAAATAAAACTATTTCGCTCTACTTGGAGCCAAAGTAATACAATACGATAATGCATTTTATAAAGCAAACGAACGATGAGAAATCGATACTAAAATCTGGGACATATTTC
>NC_134781.1:67208762-67216262 GCF_046742065.1 Oratosquilla oratoria | reverse complement strand
GAGAACGAAATCTCCAAAGTGTGGTATATGTACAAACGTGAGTATAGAAAGGTTAAGAAAATAGTGATTTAAACCAGAGGTAAGGAGAAACAAGACGACAAATATTGTAAATGGATAAAGACGTTGGAGGGTGAGGGTGAGGGTGAGGTGAGGGCATCATCAGGAGGAAGAGAATGAGTCCAAGGACGAGGAATATGAAAATAAAGAGGAAGAAAAAGAGGAAAGATAGAAAAAATAAAGAGGAAGGAAAAGAGGAAAGATAAAAAGAAAGAGAAAGAAAAAGAGGAAAGATAGAAAAAATAAAGAGGAAGGAAAAGAGGAAAGATAAAAAGAAAGAGAAAGAAAGACACAAAGGTGAAGAAGAAGATAAAAAAAAGGACAGGGGCAAGGACAAGAGGGAGATAAAGTATGAGAGCAAGAGAGAGAGCAAAAGCATAAATGAGAGTGAAAGGAATATAAAGAGCGAGGGGAGAGGAGTAAGAATAAGAGCGATAGAAAGATCAAGGGCAAGGGAACGGGTAAGAGCAAAAGCAAGAACGAGAGCGACAGAGAGAAAGAGCGAGAGTGAGAGTAGGAGGAAAAGCAAGAGTGACACCAAGAGCGGAAGCAAAAGCGAAAAGAGAGTAGAAGCAAGAACAAGAGCGGGGGCAAGAGCAAGGGGAAAGAACAAAGGATAGGAAGAGAGAGAGAGAGCGCAAAACAAATAAGTGCAATTGCGAGCGCAAGAGCAAGAACGAGAGGAAGAAGGAGAGCAAGAGCGAGAAGAGAGCGAGAGCGAGAAACTGGATCGTCCTCCCTGTATTTTACCTTTCATGTCCAGTTTATTATTTCCTCACACTAAATCTCGCCCTCACTTCCTCATCTGAATTCCTTATCTCTCTCCCCCCGTTTTCTATGAGCGCAGCCCAATTACTTGCAAAATCACTCTATGCACTCCAATTACAACACTTTCTACTTTCCTTATAAATCAATTCCGAAGTCGTCCGGTTCGCCTATCTATTGGGTGAGTGTCGCTTTTTGCTTCCACCTTCGGTATTTCTCCTTCCCTACAGTGTTTCTGTCTTATGTGGTACTGAAATATGACTAATTTCCTCCTTGCTTTCTCTTCATAGATAAAGTGGTTAACTATTTCGCGTTTATTATTTAAATTTCGTCGTGAATCATTATTTATTTTTGCATTATCATTTTTGGTACTGATTTATGTCCCTTCCCTTCACATCGAGAGGAGTTTCATATAATAAAGGCAGTACTTGCTATACAAAACAAAATATCTAACAATTTTCTAGAACAAAAGATTCATTTATTACGAGTATATTCGTAATTCCTTTCCTGCCTGGAATATTTGTAAAATTAGTGGAATTATCTGATATATGTAGATTTACTTTATAATGTGTCATCATTAGGAAGAACTGATATATATTCTACATTTTATTTATTTTGTTATCTATACTATATTTCTTTGTATTTGCCCTGATTCATTTGGAAAATATATTTCAAGGGACTCTTTTACATTTTTTGACTTTATTTCATATGAAAAGAATATTCAGTGGGCCAAATATATCAAAAAATAAAAAGTAAAAAAATAAGAGGTGAATAGATAAGTTATAGTAATGAAGAATAAATAGGTTATAGTAATAAAGAATAAATGAATGAAGAAATCGGGTTGATTTATAGGGAGTAAACACCGTCAAAGTAGCTAACCAAACTCATCTATTGGTAGGACGCAACATAAAAACAAAGCAAGATAATATCAGATTAATTAAGGGAAGCTAAATTAGACCAACCAAAACATTAAATTGAATTCAACAACAAAACCGAATTTAGAAAGATAAAACGAAGTAGCACAGAACTATATGAAAACAGAACAACCCAAAATAAAGCGGTAGGTGAATATTAGATAAACGTCTGAAATATAATAGAATTATGTAAAATGAAATCCTCTTTCTGGCCGGCCAGATGGGCGTGTTGGCGTCCTTGCAATGAGGCAATCAGCGTCGTTCAAGCACATCACGGATGCCCACCATCACGACCCGTCAAGGCGAACTCAGCCAGATAACCCAAGAATCTATTCCGGGGACGAGTTGGCCCCACTTACAACATATTGATAGGTTGATAGAGCATAAGCTAAAGTTGAGGATTGATTTAGAGAGGCGATAATGACATGTTAGGTAACTCTTGGGATCAACACTTGTAGCTATCAGCCGATTTATGGGCGAGGTTCTAACGAATGGGGGACAGGGAGGGTGGGAACGGGGTACATGGGGGGGGGAAGGGGGGGGGGACGGGGCAGGAGGTGGGGTGCCCACTTAATTCGCTCCCGATTTTAATTTGCCCCTATTTTTCCTGCCAAATTTGATTCATTTCCACCCACTATTCGATGCGCAGGAGGAAAACCCCCTTTTAAGGTGGAGCTCTTCAGTTGGTTTCATTGATTTATGTTTCGTTTATTTATTTATTGATCTACTTACTTGCTTATTCATTCTATGCTTTTTATTTTTTTTATATTTGCATTTGTTCTAATTTTAGTTTTGTTTATTAATTATACTCATTTAATCATATAATTAATAAAATGTCTTTACTTTATTTATGTGATTGCATGTTTATTATTGTCATCTATCTTTCAATCTGCTTTATATCTTATTTCATCGTATTTTATCTTGTCTAATTTCTTTAGTTGGTCTTATCATATACAGACACACACACACACACACACACACACACACACACACACACACACACACACACACACACACACACACACATATATATATATATATATATATATATATATATATATATATATATGTACATATATATATATATATGTATATATATATATATATATATATATATATATATATATATATATATATATACCTGTATATATAATGTATGTATTGGTTTGTCTTGTTTTGTCTTTTATATTTAATTTAAGTAGAAGGGGGTCTCACTCGATCCCACGCTTAACGACTGATCGCTTTAATAAAAGAACGGTGTTGTTGTCGGTCTATATTCTTCAGTTTTAGAGAAAAACTCTCATTCTTAGATACTTCAGAAACTATTTCGATCAAGTCTTTCAGGCTGAGTGGTCACTAATGATTTTGTTATAGCTAACGCCAGAGAATTTAGCTCAACTTTACAAAAATATAGGGCCATGCGGGAACCCAGTGGTCACAGTCTTGAATTCATGAGCAGGTGATCGTGTTCGATTCTTGGGGCCTGCAGCGGGGAAGTGACCCGACGTCGCCTTAAAAAAAAAAAAAAAAAAAAAAATCTGATTTGCCCTACCAAGTGTTCCTCGTCTACTACGTGGGAGTGGATGCTTACTTTAAAGAATTAAATCTAACCTAACCTGAGCCAACCTAAATTAACCTAACTTAATATAAGCTATCCCTAAACGATATTTCCTGTTTTAATGGTTGTGCTCTGGATAATTTTAGGCAATTATATATACATGTATATATATATATAAATGTATATATATATATATATATATATACATAATATATATATATATACATATATATATATACATGTATATATATATACATATATACACACATATATATATATATATATACATATATATATGTATTAGAATAAAATCTTGTCCTAATTAGAATGCTATGGAACCAACGACGGGTACCTGCACGAGGTGATTCTACGAGGTGGACGTCGGAGAGGGTCATGTCCCTACTATCCATTTTCAAAACTCGTCAGCATCCTCACCTTTCTCTAGAAATTTCAATTTCATTTCTCTTTTCACAAGAGGATTACTTACCTTCATGAAAGACATCACCTAGATCTAGAAATAAACAAAGTTATGACCACACTACGAGTAGTTTAAAGATTTGTCCTTCACCTAAACAACAACGTCTAGTTTTGGTCAGAAGAATTCATTAGATAAGTGAAATTGGCGATTAGTCGAAATTACGGCAAGATTTTCTGACGCTAAAGATATTTATGCGATTTTTTCTTATCTCTCTTTTTTATATCCCTTACATATTTTTTCAAATATTTTAGTCCAATTATGATAACTGACGAGGAAAAGGCCGAGCACTTAAGGATTAAATTTTTATATTATATCGTGGCTAAGCACTTTTCCCATCTATATTCTCATTATAGCAAAGATCGCTTTATGTAAAAGAAATTGATTTTCAATGTGCGTATAAGATAAAGTATATTGAAGCTTCAAATAAATGCTGAATAATAGTCAACTCAAGGCATACATGAGTATAGACTATTACTATCAAAGTGTATGAACTGATAAACTTAAAAGAATTTTTGAGAGATATGAAGGAAATGGTACTTTATCGAATCATATTTAACCTGCAATTTTGATTTCGCGTGATTTTTTCCCTGTATACTCGTATGTAAATGAACGCGCGCACACATACACACACACACACACACACACACACACACACACACACACACACACACACACACACACACACACACACACACACACACACACACACACACACACACACACACACACACACACATGTATGCACGATCTCGATATACCATATATGTACCTCCCACGTTGCAATGCAATTAGGAATGTGTGCAACTACGCATAGATATAACTTCTTGCCTCCAGGATTTTATGCAAATATGTTTGCAAATACAAAGGTGCGTAAGAGCAGGGATTATGTCTTGGATGCAATGAGAAATGAATCAAGCCATGGAGATAATTTCTGCTACTCTATCTGTGTCTGTTCGTGTCTGTCTGTCTGCGTGTCTTTCTGTCTGTCTGTCTATCTCTGTTTATTTGCTTAAGACGTCACTAAAGTCTTGCTGCTTCAAACTGGCCAATTCATTTTTATGATCGTTCCCGTGTTCATATGCATACATACTGTATATGGATCTCCTAGTGCCCTTTTCTCCTTTTAAGGAAGGGTAGCCGAACCAAAATATATTTTGACTCCTTAAGGGAGAAAATTCTAGAAAGAGGGATACCTAGTAATTATTCCGCCCTATTTAATCCCTCCTTACGACATGTATAGGGAGACGGTGGCGGTATCCTTTTCCCCCATCACAGGAGCATGAAAAATACGAAGTCTTTGAAATGATAAAGGAATGATTGATTACAGCAGAAAGTGGCAATCGTATACATAAACATGTACACATATACACATGCACACATATATATACACATATACACTGTGCACATATGTACACAGTTTTTAGAAGCTCCGCCATGGGATACGAACCCTGACCCGTGCGTCGATAATCACGAGGCCAAGACGCTAGCGACCATGCTACATGGTGTTCACGTAACATTGGAAGATCTAGTCTCATTTTCATCTAATCCCGTATTAGGCGAGCCCTCCGACAAGTTGTGTATGTTTTAAGACATACATCATCACGTCAGAGAGAGAGATTTTGTTCACATGAGTGAAAGACTTTCGCGCTAACAATGTGATCTTGTTTAAATGAAGAACGTATTTTCTAACGAGAGGGAATAATGTTGTTCATCAGAAGAAAATACACTGACGCGTGACTGAGGGCGAAAAATATTTCGACCAACTCTTTCAACATGGGTCATAATTTTCGCCTCGTATTCTGAGATTTCGCTGGGTCCAGAGTGTACTGTCGGGGTGGAGAGGAGGAGGCAAGACACTTATTAATTGACTTAATAAGTCCCCTTTGTACTTAAGGCGACGCAATCCCTCAAACAAAGGAGAAAACGGACGCCTCCTGAATTTCGATGAACTTATTAACCTTTCAGAGCTCAGAAGTCTTCCCCTTAGCTGGTTAAAATCGCCTGACGAGGAGCTAATTATATACACAAGTCGGGTAATATAGTTCAATACTACAGAATTTGAGGTTAATAAAATTGTTTTATGTCAACCAGAACAAAATATTTGAATGAGAGGCTGCTCGCGTTAGAGGTTAGTTAACACTTGATCTAGTTAGCTAAATCTAGCCAAAAGTTACTCCAAGTTGAATAGATTATGCGGTGATATAAGAGGATACAATATTATGAAGGGAAAAAATCTGCTCAAATGGATTAAGCTATTAAAAGCTCTAGTATTACTTTAAAAGACCTCATTTAGGTAGGTAGATATTGCTCTAACCTATACATACACACACACACACACACACACACACACACACACACACACACACACACACACACACACACACACACACACACACACATATATATATATATATATATATATATATATAATATATGCATGTATATGTATATTTATGTGTGTGTGTTTTTGTGTGTGTATTATGTAAAGTATCCTTCCGCAATGACACCATCAAATCCCTATAATCAATGTAAGACAAAAAATATACAAAAAATTATCTTGGAAACTAGGAATCTCATCCCCCACACCTGTTGTTCTCTTCTTTCTCTTTTTTTTTCGTTTTCTAATTGTTTCTACTCCTACATTCCTTTTCTTTAAGAAATTTCTTAACTGACCTGAGTGTCAGCTTGAATAATGTGAGAGGTGGAAGTCACGCTGGACGACAGACTCGAGGAGAAAAGTCAAGACCTCTCGTAGTCGTCTTACTTCCCCTCTTGACTCGAGTGGTCCGGACCCTAGAGAGAGAGAGAGAGAGAGAGAGAGAGAGAGAGAGAGAGAGAGAGAGAGAGAGAGAGAGAGAAAAAAAAAAATCGTTATTTTTTCTTTTTTCTTTCCTTCTTATTCTCTTTTCTTTCCAATTATTTCTTATTTTTTTATTATTCTTTTTTTTCCTTTTTTACTGCTACATGGTGTATCAGTACTCCCGTATAATATTTCAAAATCGAGCTATGTACAATACTGGATAAAGAAATGGTAAGAATTAGTAACACGGGTGTCCCTGCTACCAAAACAATCATCACTATTATAACCACTATTGCTACTGCTACTATTTGTACTACGTCTACTACTATTATTAGCAGTAGCAATAACAATAGTAGCAGTAATACTCTAGAAGTAACAAAAAAGACAACTTCATTCAGCTTGGTTAAGGGATTGTTACCTTAATGAAAAGATTAAAACAAATTCCTTCAATCCGTATGGCGATGACCCTTGGAAATTTTGTTTGATCTGCCGTCAATAGAGTCTACTGCAGACTCCATCATCGGGGTCGTTTTTCTTGAGAGAACGGTTGCCACGAAAGGAAGGATTTGTAACGAGGGACAACAAGGCAATGGTGAGTGTGGGTGGCTCCAGTGCTCGAGGCTCCTGTTTTAGAGCAAAAGCATTGAGAAAGGGTCAGGTGTATATGTATAATGCGCACACACACACACACACATACACACACACACACACACACACACACACACACACACACACACACACACACATATATATATATATATATATATATATATATATATATATATATATATGTGTGTATATATATATATATATATAAACTGAATATTCCTTTATTAGAGAAAAGAAAGTAGTTCGAAGATACGTATATTGCGATCACTATCTGTGATCCTCTTCAGCGTGATCGCAATATATGTATCTTTGAGCTATT
>NC_134781.1:67196262-67201262 GCF_046742065.1 Oratosquilla oratoria | reverse complement strand
TCATGTCATTCGAACTGTTGAAGTCCCAAGCATAAGGTAAGGATAAATACCTATAGATCACGAGTCCATCACGTGATCCAAGACTTTGTTGCTCATAGAGTACATAGAAATGTACACTTGAGAGTAGGGAATGGATATACAGATAAGGGTGAAGATGAAGATAAGGATAAAGATGAATATATAGATAATGCAATGATAAAGAGAACGCTGAAGATGAAAGGATGAAGGCAAACGTAGTGGTAACGGCAGAGATAAGAGCAAGTATTAATATAAAGATAACTAAGAAGATAAGGATGAATATGAAAGTTAGAATAAATATAGAAATAATAAAGCTAAGGATATAGGCAAAGATAAGGAATAAGACAAAGATGGAGGCAAAAATAAAGATGAGGTTAAGGTTAAGGGAAGTGAAAGTGAAGATGGAAGTTGAGATGGAAGTAGAGGGGGAATTCGAGGTGGAGATGGTGGTGAAAGTGGAAGTGGAAATCGATGTTGAGGTGGAAGTGGGAGTGATGATGGAAGTGGAAGTGGAGTGGGAAGTCGAGGTGAAGGTGGTGGTGAAGGTGGAAGTCGAGGTAGAGGTGAAGGTGGGAGTAGAGGTGGAAGTAGAAGTGGAAATGGAAGTGGAAGTGGAGATGGAAGTGGAGGAGGAAGTTGAGGTGGAGGTAATGGTAAAGGTGGAAGTGGAAGTCAAGGTGGAGGTGGAGGTGGGAGTGGAGATGGAAGTGGAAGTGGAGATGGAAGTGGAAGTGGAGATGGAAGTTGAAAGGGAAGTGGAAGTGGAAAGGGTAGAGTTAAATTGAGGAGGAGGAAGAAGAGGAGGAGTTTCAATTACCCTCAAGGTATTCTTTTGCATAGCGAGCGACGGGGAATTCAATCAAACGAAAGCACTCTCGGCGACAGCATGTAACCGAACTCACTCAAAAAAAAAAAAAAAAAAAAAAAAAGATCGTGGTGAGCACTCAACGTATCGCTGAAGTGTTTCATCTATTTGAATATTGAAACCTGGAACTATGTCACATGAATCTGATTCACTGGAAACCTTTCCTCCAATCACTTACCATAAACTTTCTTCACTGTTTTTATTGTGAATAAATCTTGCATAGACAGACCACCCACAGAGTAGCCAATGTGATCGAAGAAAAAAAAAAGCATATAATAGGACCAATATGCTCTTGAGTATACTTTACCCTAAGAAAACGAAAAAAAAGTATCTCTTAAAAAAAAAAATGAAAATCATCATCTTTTACTTAATATTACTCTCTTCC
This sequence comes from Oratosquilla oratoria, assembly GCF_046742065.1. Taxonomy (NCBI): domain Eukaryota; kingdom Metazoa; phylum Arthropoda; class Malacostraca; order Stomatopoda; family Squillidae; genus Oratosquilla; species Oratosquilla oratoria. The sequence continues at coordinate 67,199,994 of NC_134781.1, read as the reverse complement.
TTCACAAACCTTCTTCATGTCCCGCTCCATCTCGAGCCAGTCAAGACATCCAAAGCTAAACAAATCCTGGTGACGTGCATGCGGGCAGGCAGGCAAGCAAACAAGCAAGCAAGGGACGCTCTCGTATCGATTATATGAAAACTACTGGAGCGAAGAGGTGGTAATATCAATAAAAGTCCGCCACTTTAGAGACTTCTTCTTCGGTGATATACAACGCTAAAACCGTGTTCCATAATAATTCGAAGAATGTGTTTTGTAAAAGCTTTGCGAAGCGAATTATGAAGCTGAGAACCTTTATTCCCCGCACCATCTTTCGGTCATAAGCTCACGGTGTCTCTATGTATGTATACATACATATATACGTGTGTACGTGCTTACGTACATGCATACAAAAATAAAGACGCAAATGCATGCATTCCTTATATATATCCAGATATGTACATATATGCACACCAGCACGCGCGCGCAAACACACACACACACACACACACACACACACACACACACACACACACACACACACACACACACACACACACACACACACACACACACACACACACACACACACACACACAGGGACACACAAATATCTGCACACACACGCACGCACACACACACACACACACACACACACACACACACACACACACACACACACACACACACACACACACACACACACATATATATATATATATATATATATACATATAATATATATAGTATATATGATACAAATAATCTGTGTGTATGTGTACGTGTTCATGTACATATACGTGTAGTGTGCATTCGCATGTGTGCATGTACATTTTGCGTGTTTGTGTATGCGTACGTATATATGTTTGTGCGTGTGTGCGTGCGTGTGTGTGTGTGTGTGTGTGTGTGTGTGTGTGTGTGTGTGTGTGTGTGTGTGTGTGTGTGTGTACAAACTCCATTACATACTTCTAGTTTTGTGTCCGTGTTCATTCAGGCACACTGCTCGAGAGTGGGTGTCTATGAGGTGAGAGTGTCTGGTCAAGGGATTAAAAGTTGAGAAAAAAAATCTCACAAAAAGTTCTTTACATTTCGTCTCCCTATTGGTACTCGGGAGCAAGATGCGGAGGGTGTGGTCCAATACCAACATTTAACTACAAGACAACTAAAAACTAGATTACCGAAGTTGTCGTAATTGCTGGGCTTGACTAGAAGCCCCTGGTCTAAGATAGAAACCAGTAGATTAAAGTGTTAAAGTTCCCTTCACAATAACAAAGACAGTTTACATGCATTGATAGTAATTAAGATTTTTGATTACTTTCACATAAGACCAATAAGTGTTGTCACCGTTTCCAGAAAGTTTAGGTCAAAGACTACGTCTTTTTAATGTCATGAACGTAATATTCTGAATCTTGTGACAAACGTTTTTAGTGCTACTAGAAACTAACTCTTCTTTTGAAGGAATGGAGTAGTTAGTATGGCGTACATAGTATAAAATTAGCATAGTAATTTTCTAGTAATTATACTAATTAGTTTACATATGAATACTCATTTTGATAATAGATCGCTTACGACGTAAAAACCGTATTGAATGATGACGGGTAATTTGTTATTAAGTTGAAAATAAAGTTATTTGTATTATAAACATATGCTCTATATATTCGCTTAAGCATATAGATGAAAATCGAAATCGCAAACAATGAAACGCATAAGATAAAGTACGCTTAAACATGAAAAAGACAACGACAACCACTGAAGTTACACAAATTATAAAAAATAAACACAAAAAGCACACAAAACATTCAGAGTAAAGCATTCAAAACAAACTAAAACAAATCAAATCACTCTAAACAAGCACTCAAGCCAAATACTCAAAAACACAAAAACTAAACATCAAAACACTCGAAGCATACCTAACTGAAAATAAACACTCAAAGAAAACATTCAATGGAAACCCTCATATCAAACAAAAAAATCTACTGAAGACACCACAAACAAATACTCCAAACACCCCAAACAAACCCTCTATATACTATAGAGGGCTCTGCTATATAATATCTGCCAGATCTAAGTTCTCCCATTAAGCATTTACCAACTCATCATTAACATAGAATTAGATTACATAACAGTTGTCTACCCGCTAATGACGTCGATCTTATTTAGTTACATTCTATTTTGATCAAATCGAGACAATTCCTCTCATAATACGTGCATCACAATACTTGTTTTGCTATGTAAGCAGTTACTTTATAAAGTAAATACCTTTTGTCGTAATAATCTCCAAGTCCACTTTGATGAACCTTAATTAACACGACCATATTCGTTTTTTTCGTACTTTTTTGTTCTCTAGTTAATTGTATTTGGTTAAAGAAAGTTTAGCGTAGTTTAGTGTTGAAGATCCATCGTGGTTAAGTTACTGATGAGTGTAATTGTATTTTTATATTTTTCTGGCTAACGTCAGTTGATTTAATTTTATTTTGAGAAGACCTGTCGTTTATTAATTAATTGGTAACATACAAAAGTATCTTAACACATTTCCTTCCGTCAGCCAATTTTTATTTTAAAAAGTATTCCATTTTCTTAAAATCCCTGTTGACTGAAGACCGTCTTTTTCCATAAAAATTGTTTCGTATTGAAAAAAAAAAAGAAAATCATAGGGAAGAATGAGAATATGTACATTCATTAATAATTGTTAGGGGAAGAGACACTAACCTTATCTATGGAGTTTTCATTTCATTATGCCTGCCATGAGTCTTTTCTCTCCATTTCTGTGGTAGCGAAGGACCCGTAGCCTACTTTCAATTCCGGGAGACATTTTATCTCTTCACTCTGGCTGTCACCAGTTTTATCTCATTATCTCCGTGCCCTCCTGCATAATAATCGTTTTTTTTTTGTTTTTTGTTTTTCATCACTCCATCACAACGGCCCGCAAGATCACATAACCGCTCTCGCCATAATTTTTCGTTCTTGTTGGGGGCGGGGGAGCTTTTTTTAATTCTCAGGTTGACACCATACCCATCCTAATCATTCATAGGCAAACACCCAGTGTAGTCTAACTGTCCCGAGGCAGACCATCTTCCAGGTAGGCACCCGATGTGTCTTACTCGACCACGTCGAACATACGAGACCACGAAACCGATCGGCTAACGAGCCTTCAAAACACGTCGAGCTCCTGCAGTGTCGCAAAAACGGACAACTTTCACTCCCTTTACGAACCAGTGGCCGCGCGAGATTCCTGGGGGATGGGGGTGGGGGGTGGGGATCCCCCCCCTTCCCAACTCCCCTCTCCCCCCTCCTCCCCCTCCCCCGCCCCTACCCCGACCCCCTCCCAGCGTCCTTATTGGGAAGTGGTGATTTACGCCCGCATGCATACACAGAGGAGGTGCGGGAACACACATGTACACATGTACACACGTATACACACGCGCACAGGGTCACACGTACACATGTACACACGTATACAGAAAGATTGCTGTCGTGGTTAGCGATGTGGGCCGTTGTGCAGCCGAACCAAGATCGAATCCCGCTTGGGGTTGAAAAAGCATAGCAATGCTGCAAGCCGTTACTGTTCTCCTTGATCAGGGGGTTGGTGTGTGCGTATGTGTATGGTGTGTTTAAGGTCACATCATTGTCTATACATCTCTTAATACCGAGTCTGAGTTCTCATGGAGAGGGGTAAACGATGTCAGTCATACGTCCAGCACTTAATCCAAGACTACCACTCTCATTCACTAACCCCCACTCAAAAACTAGTAA
>NC_134781.1:67191262-67193762 GCF_046742065.1 Oratosquilla oratoria | reverse complement strand
TTCATTGACCTTTGAGGCGTCCTATTGGTTCCAATAGAGTCAGTATACATTACATAGTATCACCTTCAATTCTTGGATAAACTTTTCTATTCTGACTAACAACAGGAGGAAGGGGACTTTTTTCCTGAAGAACGTTTTGATCGACCGAGACCCCTTCCAGTCTAAATCTCGTTCTTTAAGCTGAACAAAATAGTTTGGCGTGGAACAGAATAAAATTAAAAAAGTGGACCACATTGCTGAAGAGACAATGAGACATTAGATCTTAAAACTCGAATATTATATTTCAGATATCTTGTTTTGGCTTTGAGGAACTTCTAGATAACAGAGATTTAGTTTGTAGAATAGTTAGGATCAATTGTAACAGAATATTTGTTGGCGACTGTACACAAAGTCCGTCTTTGCTCTGGAATGCCTCGTCCAGTAAAGGGGAGAATGGTGCGTGCGGCTATTCGCTATGGACAGGTTCACCCCGTTGATTGATTGACTAGTTAATTGACTTTTTGACTGAAATGTTTGGCTCATAGCTTCTGTACTCATTCCACGAATCAATTATTCAATCAATTACCCAGTCAATCAGTCACTGGGAACACACGTCCTGACAGCGCGTAGCTAAACTCGCCCCTCTCCCTCTCCAATTAACCCAATCAGGCTATGGCGTCCTTTTGTGTATTCATTCTGGTTGCCGACTAGTGATTTTATTAACTTTATAATAACCTCAGGAACGCGCGGTAGACCAATGGATATCGTGTCGAACTCGTGAGCATTTGGTCATGAGCTCGATTTCCGAGACCCGCTGAGGATTATGTCGTGTTGGAACCCAAAAGCCAGATGGGGAAACGACCGAACATCGGCCTAAAAGGACTTTGCTTTACCTGGGGTTTCTCACTTACCACTGCGTGGGAGGGGAGGGTAGGGGAGGAGGAGTTGATATATGCGGAGTTTATATTAACCTCTGATATCCCAGAGCGTTAATATCTATATCGATATATATATTTGATATATTATTTTATTCTGTATTATTTCATTTTAGTTTACATTACTTTATTTTAATTTATTTTGTTTCATTAGATCTGGTTTTATTCTATTTGGTTTGAATTTACTTAATTTTATCTTATTTTGCTTTATTCATTACATTTTATTTAATTCTAATTGTTAATTCTTCATTTTGTTTTACTTTGTTTTTTCATATTCTATTATATTCCATTTCATTATATTTTATTTAATTCTAATTTTAATTTTTCATTTTGTTTAATTTCGTTTTTTCATATTTTTTCATATTTCATCTTATTCTATTTCATTCTACTTTGCCTCCAGGCGAAATACATAACCCAGTCGCTCCTCTCTCTCTCTTTTTTCTTTTCTTTCTATCAATCTCTCTGTCTGTCTGTCTGCCTGTCTATCTGTCTGTCTCTCTCTCTCTCTCTCTCTCTCTCTCTCTCTCTCTCTCTCTCTCTCTCTCTCTCTCTCTCTCTCTCTCTCTCTCTCTCTCTCTCTCTCTCTCTCTCTCTCTCTCTCTCTCTCTCTCTCTCTCTCTCTCTCTGCTCTCTCTCTCTCTCTCTGCTCTCCCTCTGTCTGTCTCTCTCTGTCTGTTTGTCTGTCTGCCTCTCTCTCTCTCTCTCTCTCTCTCTCTCTCTCTCTCTCTCTCTCTCTCTCTCTCTCTCTCTCTCTCTCTCTACTTTCTCCACTTTTTATCTCTCTCTACTCTCTATTCGCTCTCGCTATCTCTCTAGCTATCTATCTGTCTAGCTATCTCTCTCTCTCTCTCTGCTCTCTCTCTGCTCTCTCTCTCTGCTCTCTCTGCTCTTTCTCTCTCTCTGCCCTTTCTGCTCTATATCTCTGCTCTCTCTCTCTCTCTCTCTCTCTCTCTCTCTCTCTCTCTCTCTCTCTCTCTCTCTCTCTCTCTCTCTCTCTCTCTCTCTCTCTCTCTCTCTCTCTCTCTCTCTCTCTCTCTCTCTCTCTCTCTCTTTTTCTTTCTTCTCTTCTCTTTAATATCAGCTCCTAGGTAAATCTTATTCTAGCTAAGGTCAGACATTTTTTTAACCCCCAGTATATGTAAGGAACGAATACTGTTTTGATTAACCTATTCGCTACGTCGACTTGCTCTGCAGGTTTCATTATGGATAGAAACAGTTGCATTTATTAAACTTAGGTAAGAGCTTTGTACAAATAGCCAAAATGGAATAAAGGACGGGGCCACGGAAGTGGCCAGGTAACTAGCCAAGTTACTATTTTTTATTTTCCGAATCTCCAAATGTCAAATCACCTTTGCGCTCTACAATGAGAAACTGAACGACGAGCTAAGAGAAGTTAAACCTGTACGAGCTTTAGACACAAGGTTGAATTATCCTTAGGAAACACTGTAAGTAAAGTCGCCTTTTAGATTTTTAAATTCACAATATATGACGAGAGTCTTGAATTTGTGGTCAAGGCTTTAGAAGTAGGCGTTTGATTAATACCGCATATATCTCTCCGTAGTTCTTGTCGAGGTCATTTGTCAGGT
>NC_134781.1:67183762-67186262 GCF_046742065.1 Oratosquilla oratoria | reverse complement strand
AACCAAGTTTCTTTCCTTAGGGTGACTATCACACCGAAGAAATCAAGTTGTGTAAGTGATAAAAGAGATATTTAAGGAACATAGAAAACGGAGAGATGGGATTTAAAAGTGATCAACACACTTTTTATGGTGGAGAATAATCTCCAATAATGAAGCAATGCTACGTGACCCTGATCCGTAGGGGGCGTCACAACATTAAACCATGAAGAACAGATGAAGTGTTTTATAGTTTTTTGATGAGCGGCAATTTTTTATTCAAATGATCATGCCATTAGTTTTGAAATTATGATTTGTTCTTTTTTTATTCATAGCTGTTCAGTGTTCCCTTGTAGAACAATGCTTTAGTACCTCTGTTATGAAAGGTTGCCATGGAGATGGATAGAATAGTCAGGCGACAGCCAGCATAGAAGAAAAAGTAACACTCGATGAGGAAGGGGTTAAGATACAGACGATTATAATTACTATCGTTACTATTATTACTATTAATAATAGTAGTGGCTACATTTTGGCTAGTTACATGTATTCTTCTAACACAAAGACAACCACACCAATATAGACATATGCATAAACATATACATACGCACACATGCACACGCACACATACTCATGTACACTCACAGACACGTAGACACACACACACACACACACACACACACACACACACACACACACACACACACACACACACACACACACACACACACACACACACACACACACACTCAGACACTCACACACACTCAGACACACACACACACACTCAGACACACACACACACACATACACACACACACACACATACACACACACACACACACTCTCACACACACACACACACACACACACACACACACACACACACACACACACACACACACACACACACACACACACACACACACACACGTACATACATACACAGTGTCCGCGCACACGCATACGCACACGCGCACGTACACGTACACGCAAGCACAAACGCGACCACGAACTCGAATTAAAGATGGCCTCAGCACTGGTCAGTCCAGTGACCGAGAGGAACATTTAATTCGCGAGCCTGCAAAGAGGCCGAATCGAGTTCGAGAGGACCAAGAACCTTCGCCAACGTCCACGGATCAATTCCCAAGCATCCAAAACCTTTCAGTTCACTTGTCTGGGCAGTAATAAGTGGAAAAGTCTATTCACAAGCGCCCACTTCCTCGCCACTTGCGCCGCCCACTTATGTAGCCACTGGACCGTTAAGCAAACGAGTTGGCTAAACTTCCATCAATACGGTGACGCAAAAAAAAAAAAAAAAAAAAAAAAAAAATATGAGACAAAACGCGTCGAGTAGCCCAACTTAGCTAGTCTATTTCGATCGAGCTTCGTGCGATGGAGACCTATGTTCAAACTCCAGGGTTCTCGGTGACTTCAACTCTTCCTCTTGATGTCCGAAAACCTAGGAAGACTTCGGAAATAAATGGGTTAAGACTGTTTCAGTCAACAAACTTGTTTTTTTGTGTTTTGCTTTATACATCTTATTCTGACTATAGCCTGAGGTATTTTTGTTAGCAATAGACAAACGATTGTATCTCGGGACTATATCAGACCAGAAGAGTCGTGGAAGGGATAGTAGAAGTTAAATGAGACCAGATTTTTTTCTTCTTTCTTTTCATGAATTGTGGTCCCTAATCATAAAAAAAAAAGAAATGCTGAGTGACTTGGTTTATAGGGGTGATTCTAAAGTACCTAAAATATGACTGTATGAAACATAGTAAATGCCCCTTACGCGGCTTGACATCAAAAGAACTCTGGGTTTGAGTAGGTGCCGGTTGAAGAGCACTAAAAGAAATTTATTCTTGTAACGTAAGAACTCCTGAAGAAAATCAAACTGGAGAGCCTGATGGATGCACTGAAGAAGATTAAGTTTGGTATTGGTGTGTATGTGTGTGTATTTATCTTGTTGTATATATCTTGTTTTATCTTACAGGAAGGGTAGCTACGCTCGTAGTGTCCCTCATCTGTATCTCGCAGTGTCTAGTTTGCTCTTAAATTAGTGAGCGCGCGGTGTGTGTGTGTGTGTGTGTGTGTGTGTGTGTGTGTGTGTGTGTGTGTGTGTGTGTGTGTGTGTATGTATGTAAGGGGGCACACAAGGTACACTTGAAATTCGAAGATAAAAATCCATGCACAAGAAAACTATTACTTGTTCCATTTCGACCAGTAGTTTCAAATGGCGCGTATATTATGGTTGTCTTTGAATTTGGGGCTCGAGTGAAATATGCTGATATCCAGCTGTATGATTTGCAATCCGACCTGTTGTTGTCTCATTATTCAAAAGATACGTTCTAAGGGTTTCAAGCTTTGGGAACCTGATTAGCGGGCCTTGAACAAGGATGGTGAATCATCTTACGCTGGGTTTAGTCAAAAACAGACCAAGAAAGAGCAAGATATGCATAACCTGGCCACAGACGTCAATTAAGAAAAGGGAAAAAAGTTGGTGACATTGAGGGTTGTCAAGACATTG
>NC_134781.1:67168762-67173762 GCF_046742065.1 Oratosquilla oratoria | reverse complement strand
ATATATATATGCATATATGTATAATTATATATATATATATGTATATATATATATATATATATATACGTATATACACATATATTTATGTATATATATATGTATGTATATATATACGTATATACATATATATATATATATATATATGTATATATATATACGTATATATTTATATATATGTATATATATGTATGTATATATATACGTATACATATATATATATGTATATATATATATAAATATATATATATATACGTATACATATATTTATATATATACATATATATAATATATATATATATACATATATATGATATATATATGTATATATATATATATATATGTATATATACATACGTATATACATTATATATATATATATTATATGTATATATATATTTGTATGTGTGTACATGTGTATGTACATAGATATGTGCTTGGCTCATGAACGACAGCTCTCACTCAGCCCGGTGAGAGCTCATATCATGTATTGTAGCAAGATCGAGAGAATACAAGGTCTGCTCGCGCGCATGTTCTGACGTCATCTGAAGGGGAGCCCACAGAGAAAATGGTGAAAACGTAAGTGAAAATGTTAGGTAAAAGAGAAAACGTACAGGCACCACAGAGTTTCTGGGAGACTTACCTATTTCATGTTCTGCAACCGTTGAAATGGGGGTTTCATTTTGGAAAAATGCTCTTTGACATATCTAATAAAGAAACAGACGATGCAGTTAAAACTGGTGATTGACGTAAACGCCATCTAGTGAGAGAGCCGCACAGTAAAATGTATGCGGACGATGTGGCTCTCCGTGAGCTTTCCCGTCTTTCCTATATAGTCTTTGGGCCAAGCACTTCTAGTGACGTCAATGGGCAAATGACCTAAATACTGGATAGCTGTTGAGTAGACCTTGTATTCTCTCGATCTTGTATTGTAGAGCCTAATCTCGGGGTGAAACTATGACATTAAAGACACCCTAGACAATGCTCAAAGGGGACAAAAAGGCTTGCAGTATCAATGAAAGCTTTTCACGGTAGGAGCGCTGTGTGAACTCATAAATTGATGCATGAAAACACACGAAGCTTTTAGACCAGAGATCTTTGCCTGCACATGTGTTTATACTTAATTGTTCGTAATGGTACGAGTAGTATACAGAGACAACATTCGTAGGTTCCCTGATTCTTATTTATCGACTATTGTACCTGAAATATATTCTGTCTGTGTGTGCGTGTGTATGTGTGTGTGTGTGTGTGTGTGTGTGTGTGTGTGTGTGTGAGTGTGCGTGTGTGTGTTTTGTTTGTGTGTACGAATATGTATATACATGGTAAGTTTTAAAAAATTACGCCAGCTCGACATGGCGAGAATTAGGTGGCAGGGACTAATACTCTAAGAGGTGGAGCTTATGGTGAAAAAGGCTGGGCTTAGGTTATAAAGGGGCTTGGCTTAGAGAGCAAGTGGGACGGGCTTCTATGAAAAAGTTGAATAATGATTAGATTGTATTTAACGTAATTGTACAAAATCAATTAATTTTAAAAAACCTATGAGTTTGGTTCTGTTGGTCACCAGATAAATTTATTCAGCTGAAGGAAAGAACCCAATATGAAAATTTTGACTTCATTCAGTGTTTGAATATTTTGAAAAAAAAAAACGCAGACATTGAACTTGGTCCATCTTCATTCTAATTAATTTTTATTTGTATCTATCTTCGTTTTTATCCTCTCCCTCTTTCGTTCTTCCTCCCTCCATTCCCCATTCTTTTCCTCTCCTTCTGCCTCTCTCAACGATCTTCCTCTCCTCTCTACCGTCTCTCCCCGCCTCTATCCCCACTATCCCTCTCCTTCCTCTCCCTCTCCTTCCTCTCCCCGCTCCTCCTTCCTCTTCCAAACCCTCCCTACCACTCTTTCCTCCCCCGATCCCTCTTCCTCTCAACCCTCCCTTTCCCTCTCTTCCTCCCTTACATCTCCATCTCCCTCCCTTCTCCCTACCCCTTTCCCTCTCTCTTCATCTCTCTTCTCTACTCTCTCCCTCTCCCTCTCTGTATCTCTTTCCCTCTCCTCCATCTCTCTACGTCTCGCTCCTCTCTCTATTCACCTTGTCCCTCTCCTCCATCTTCTCTCCTCTCCTCCCTCTCTCTATCTCCCTTTCTCCCTCTCTCTCCCATCCCCTCTCCTCCCATCTATCTTTCCCTCTCTCGCCCCTCTCCCTTTCCTCTCTCCCCGCAATACTCCTGGACTATCCTTCGACCGAATAAAGAAACAATTTTTGTTTCGAGCGAGTGACCGAGTAATTCGACTCGGCTCGTAGATGAAGGAGCCCCCAGGGGCTGGGAAGGTTATTACTGCTGACCAGGAATGACGTAACCAACCTGTGATGACGTCACGTAACGACAGTACAATAACACACCCTTCCCCTTTCCCTTCCCTGAGGGCCACACTTTAGATAAATAGATTTCACAACATGCACGCATGCACATGTTGCCCCATTGACGCGCACACATACGCACATACGAGTAACACATGATAATGTAGCCCAAGATGAACCATGTATCAATTTAAAAGCAAAGTTTAGTTGGAGAACATGAGACTGGACCCTAGTGTAATTTATTTTCTGTGTTATTAAAGTTTAGGTAAATATCATAAGGATGAATACATATCGAGTTTGTTGTACAATTAGTTAATTTATCTATTTGACCCACAGTAACGAAGCTACGCTGTAGACCAAAAAACGAAAACCGAAACTTATATGGTGGGGGGGGGGTCACACTGGTTGGTCCCCACACCCCACCCAAATCATTGTGAATCGTCGTTCACTGAACGCTTGTCGTCATTACTGGTGTCACTTTTAACACAATATCATACAAACAATTTGTCCTACTATCAATCACTATGTTATAATTTAAGATTAATTTCTTCTCACCTGTTATTGTTGTATTCAACTTTTTTTATCTGTTACATTTAATTGGGGGGGGGGGGTTATTTATTCACACATGAAATTTTAATTAATTACCACACGTCGTTTGTTTGTTAATTTTATTATTGCATTTATAAAAATTAATGAACTCGTTTATCAATTAATTGATTTATTGACTTTTTTTTACCCTATATATTATAGAGTATGGATATGTTTGTACATTTATTATTATATTTTTTCTATTTATTTTGATTACATGTTTTTTTCTGTATTTTTAAAAGAAAAATCCAAAAAAAAAGTTCTGTTAGAAAGTTAAAACTTGTAAACAGAACAAGGGCCCTGTCTGGAAGAACAGTTCTATTCTCCTTCCGTCTCCTCCGTCTCTCTCTCTCTCTCTCCACCTCTCTCTCTCTCTCTCTCTCCCCCTCATCTCTCTCTCTCTCTCTCTCTCATCTCTCTCTCTACTCTCTCTGCTCTCTCTTTCTCTCTGCTCTCTCTCTCTTTCTCTCTGCCCCCCCTCTCTCTCTCTCTCTCTCACTCTCTCTCCCCATCTCTCTCTCATCGCTCTCTCTCTCTTTCTCTCTCTCTCTCGCTCTCTCTCTCTCGCTCTCTCCCCCTCTCTCTCTCTCTCTCTCTCTCTTTATGTACTTGTCTCCCTATCTAATCTACCTATCTGTCTATATGTTTCATCTGTGTATCAATCTGTCTGTAATGTCCTGTCTATATGTTCTGTAAATGTCCTGCCTCTCCTGTGTCCGGTTTGTACCCTGTCCGACTCTCACTCCTGTCTGCTTGTCTGTCTTTTTTATTTAATATATATGGTCTGTCTGTCTGTCTGTCCTGCATGTGTGGTCTGCCTTGTCTATCTCTCCATTTCACTTTTACAACCCCCCCAATCATCCAATAATAAACTCCTTCCTACGTCACAACACTCATGATAGACCATGACCGTAATTAACCTACAGCCAGAAAACATTCCCAATCGTTCCAGGAAACTTCAGTGGCATGGTAGACAAACGTACATGACCAGCAACTAAAAAAAGCTAAGCCTGGTCCCAGGTGCAACAGGCAAAGGTGATCGCCGTTTCGGCCATAGGTACAAAACGCACGAAAATTTTTCGGATTTGGATTAACTTGTTTACTGGTCTGTTTGTAGTTTCTCGAAATCTTAAGAATTGATGACGAGAGCTTTTGCCAGGTGCTTAGCTTTCTGACAAAACAGAGTCCTGCTATTTTTATGCAACCGAGAGACAGGGTGGTCATCAGACACCCTATTGGGAACAGAGCCCAGGACCTCGGTGATTACAAGGATAAATCAAAATCCAACATGACATAGTGACACCATCATTCACAATGTGTCCTTCGACAGACAAATAAATGATCTTGACAGTGAAGTACGTAGAGTATCATTAAGAGTGTTAATAGTGGTGGTAGTGGTAGTGGTAGTAGTAGTGGTGATTAGTGGTGCTGGTAGCGGTGGTAGAGGTTGGTGTGTTTGTGAGTTTGATAATGAGGGCTCTGAAGATGATGGGCGAGAAGGCGGACAGAAGCTATCAACTACGATGATGATGATGATGATGATGATAATTATTATTGTGGCTGCTGACGCTAATGACGATGTTGACGATGGTAATGACGATGACGATTATCAGGATGAAAATAGTGATGACAATGACATTGACGATGCCAAAATGAGAAGGATAAGGAATGACGAAGATGGCAATGTTGATGACGAATCACGATTAATGATGATGGGCAATGATGGTGACGAAGACGTACGATGACGACTGTCAATGATGTGGATGACGATGACAGTGAGACATTGGCGACGACGACGACGATGACGAACGACGACGATGGGGATGACAACGATAGTTTTGTACCTCTGATATTTTCATTCCAGTCTTGCTATGGACCATCAACACTAACTGAGCTTAACAAATCGATTGTGAGACACACGTAAATCCAGAATACTGCCACAAATAACATGACATGGATTGATCTTAACCAGAAAAAGAATGTTTAAGGTACCATATAGTAAATGAAATGCTTAAAGGAGAAGAAAATATTGGTAGATCTTGAAAAATTGAAACAC
>NC_134781.1:67165397-67168262 GCF_046742065.1 Oratosquilla oratoria | reverse complement strand
CAACAAATTTGTTTTTTTGTGTTTTGCTTTATACATCTTATTCTGACTATAGCCTGAGGTATTTTTGTTAGCAATAGACAAACGATTGTATCTCGGGACTATATCGGACCAGAAGAGTCGTGGAAGGGATAGTAGAAGTTAAATGAGACCAGATTTTTTTCTTCTTTTTTTTCATGAATTGTGGTCCCTAATCATAAAAAAAAAAAAAAAAAATGCTGAGTGACTTGGTTTATAGGGGTGATTCTAAAGAATCTAAAATATGACTGTATGAAACATAGTAAATGCCCCTTACGGGGCTTGACATCAAAAGAACTCTGGGTTTGAGTAGGTGCCGGTTGAAGACCACTAAAAGAAATTTATTCTTGTAACGTAAGAACTCCTGAAGAAAATCAAACTGGAGAGCCTGATGGATGCACTGAAGAAGATTAAGTTTGGTATTGGTGTGTATGTGTGTGTATTTATCTTGTTGTATATATCTTGTTTTATCTTACAGGAAGGGTAGCTACGCTCGTAGTGTCCCTCATCTGTATCTCGCAGTGTCTAGTTTGCTCTTAAATTAGTGAGCGCGCGGTGTGTGTGTGTGTGTGTGTGTGTGTGTGTGTGTGTGTGTGTGTGTGTGTGTGTGTGTGTGTGTGTGTGTGTGTATGTAAGGGGGCACACAAGGTACACTTGAAATTCGAAGATAAAAATCCATGCACAAGAAAACTATTACTTGTTCCATTTCGACCAGTAGTTTCAAATGGCGCGTATATTATGGTTGTCTTTGAATTTGGGGCTCGAGTGAAATATGCTGATATCCAGCTGTATGATTTGCAATCCGACCTGTTGTTGTCTCATTATTCAAAAGATACGTTCTAAGGGTTTCAAGCTTTGGGAACCTGATTAGCGGGCCTTGAACAAGGATGGTGAATCATCTTACGCTGGGTTTAGTCAAAAACAGACCAAGAAAGAGCAAGATATGCATAACCTGGCCACAGACGTCAATTAAGAAAAGGGAAAAAAGTTGGTGACATTGAGGGTTGTCAAGACATTGGTAAACTTCATAAGATGTGATAACAGAATACTTGAATCTTGATTTTGACTGGTAACAGATTCAGTAAAGTCCCTGAAGTACAGAGTGCGTAAAACTTAGACTGTCAGTGCCCCATACTGAGAGAGATAGGGAGAATAGAATATTAAAGTATTTTGTCAGTAACAAACAGCTCTTTTGTCCTTGGGGATGGGTAACTGAACGGAGGAACACTATGAAAAAAAATCATTATTGTTACAAAGGATTACAAAGGATTACAAAGGCGGAGCATGCCGACAGGAGACCTTTTGATCCATATCTAGGTCGGATGCGAAAAAAAAATCATATTAATAATAAAATAATGAATAAAAAACTATGATAATGTAAATAACAAATAAAATACATAAATAAATGCATAGGTATAGTTAAATAATAACCAAACAGGTAAATAGTAAATAATAATAAATTGACATATAACTAATAATAAATCAAAATCAGACAGACAAATGATAACAAAACAAAAACAAATAATATAAGATAAATTATAATCATTACAGCATCTTACTTAGGTATTTATCTAAATGATTCTTAAAGCTTTGAACTGAACTACATTGCACTACCTGTGCAGGAAGTTTATTCCATTCATTAACTACACGGTTGGCAAAGTTGTTTCTACCTACTTCCAAATTGAATCTATTTCCGGACAGTTTGAGACCATTGTTTCTTGTCTGATTCTCATTCAATGTAAAAATTTGGTCACTTTTGATGTTGTCAATTCCCTTTAGAATTTTAAAGACCTGTATCAAGTCACCTCTGAGTCTACGCTTTTTTTTTTTTAGGGAAAACAGATTCATATGTTTTAGTCGATATTCGTATGATTTTTTGATATTTGGAATCAGTTTTGTGGCTCGCCGTTGTACTTTATCCCATCTGTCAATGTCTTTAATGAGATTCGGTGACCATACGGAAACAGCATATTCCAAATGTGGACGAACTAACGATTTATATAGCTTGTTAATGAGTGATGGACTTTTGAAATCAAAAGATCGCGCAATCAGTCCTAGAATCTTATTTGCTTTCTCAGAGGCTGAAATACACTGCTTAGATGATTTGAGATCGTTACTGATAATTGCGCCGAGATCTTTTTCATTATCGACTTTTGTTTAACGAATTTCCAAATAACTTGTAATCGTACTTACTGTTATTTTTACCTATGTGCATAACCCTGCAATTGTGTTAAATTTTATGAGCCACTTTTCAGACCATTGCTGTAATTTATCTAAATCTTCTTGAATATCTAATTTTGGTTTAAGTGATCATTTGCCATTCCGCACAGTTTTGTATCATCAGCAAATTTGGAGACAATAGATTTTAGTGCGTGGTCTATATCATATACTATGAATAGAAGTGGCCCAAGAACGGAACCCTGAGGAACTCCACTTGCAACACTTTTCCATCCAGAAGTTTTTCCATTTAAAACAACTCTCTGTTTTCAATCATTCAACCAATTACTAGTCCATCCTAATAGGCTACCACTTATTTTAAGTGGATTACACACGCACGCACACACAGTTGGTAGAGCGCTGAACTGGGAAGTAGAAGTGCTCCCAGTACCCAGTTCGAATCCTGCCCAGGGCCGAAATTATTTCGGTATCGCTGTGCCTCGGGTCGTTACTCTGACTCTCGTGGGCGGGGAGTTGGGTGTGTGTGTGTGTGTGTGCAAGGTCATAGAATTACCCATAGATCGGACCTACGAGCTCTGAGCTCTCTTCCAGGAGGGAAATAGCTGTCTATCACGAGTCCAACACGTGATACAAAGACCAAGTGAATACACACACACACACACACACACACAC
>NC_134781.1:67160397-67162897 GCF_046742065.1 Oratosquilla oratoria | reverse complement strand
TTGCGGAACATTTCGCTTTGCCGGGTAACGGGCGCAGCAGTAAACGGTTGTCATTTTTATGTGTAAAACTGGAGACCGAATGCCAGCCCCTCGGGTCTGCACCTCCATGCGGAAGTAAAGTCTTGACAGGTTTATAAGTTGGATGGCAGGGAGCTGAGTCTCCTTGACGTCCGTCTCACAGAAGAGCTATTTGGAGGTCCCCATTACATAGAACATAAGAATAAAGGAGACTGCAAGAGACCATAAGGCCTACACTAGGCAGCTCCGTGGATCCGTATATATGTTATATGTAGTATGTATATGTGAGTGTATATGCTATGAAAGTCAAGACTGCAAGAGACCATAAGGCCTACATTAGGCAGCTCCGTGGATCCGTATATATGTTATATGTAGTATGTATATGTGAGTGTATATGTTATGAAAGTAATTTTTTTTTTCTAAGTTCTTTGCTACCGAGGAGTGCCGTTTGACAAAATAGGAGTCTTGTCAAGAAAATCATTAATAAT
Source organism: Oratosquilla oratoria (assembly GCF_046742065.1). Classification (NCBI taxonomy): domain Eukaryota; kingdom Metazoa; phylum Arthropoda; class Malacostraca; order Stomatopoda; family Squillidae; genus Oratosquilla; species Oratosquilla oratoria. The sequence goes on along the minus strand of NC_134781.1, from coordinate 67,162,391 downwards.
AATTTGAAAATAATGAATTACTTTGAACATAAACTATTAATTGTTTTAATTAAAATATGTTACTTGCTTTGGAAGTAAGGAATCAGTTTGAAAGGAAGTAAAGAATTGTTTTGAAAGAAAATAATCATTATTATGAGAAAAGTAATTCATTGCTTTTGAAAGAAATTAGATAATTGTTTCAAATAGGTGAAAATTTTTGTTGAAAGAAATTAACTAACTGCTGTAAACAAAGATGAATAATTGCTTTGGAAGTAGGTATATAATTCTTGATACTTGATCCAGTGTTTCCTTCACGCCGGCAATCCTTCTTTGCTGTAGGTCCCCGTTCATCAGGTAATCTTGGCATTGTAAACGGGGTTCCAGCCCATTATAATACCAGAGTTTAAGCCATAATAACCCATGCACACAACTTAGATCATTCTCCCTGACGACGGCATAAGTGCTTGGTGAGAATGTCTCGTACCAATAGGGGCAATAAAGGAGGCGAGGCATCAGGGCATCGGATCACGGTTATCGACCCTATACGAGGTCAGATTAAAGATTCAGATCCTGTGTCAAGAGTGGTACGCGTTTTCTTCCACTCTCTCTTCCTGATTCTGGGTCTTCGTGCGTCGTATCGTAAGGGCGGTTTTCCCGTACAATCGAGATTGTATGGGGCTTCGAGTATAAGGAAACATCACTCTAGATTAAGAGGAGGTGGAGATAGAAGACAAACCTGATAAATTCTAGATAATTATCAAGTGTTAATGTAATTAGTGGGTAGAGCTCGTTCGAAGAGACTAAGAGTGGAGAACGTGCTTAAGGTCCCTGAATCCATAAAGACTAAAATGCGCACTGATGGTGATCATTATCGTCTTTACCGAGAGAGGATAATAAAACCGAATAGAATATCTAGCTGTATGAGACTAAAAAGACTATTTTAGATTAGATGGGTTACAGGCAGATAAGGATCTAGGTTAACTGTTTAAATAGGAAGAACCCCATTATCCATACAAACGCCAGGTAATTCTATTCAGCAAAGGATGAGACTCTCGGGATGAGTATTTTTACTCATCAGGTGAATGAACTGAATGAAATCGTTTGGTATTTAGTATAAGAAAGTAGGCGTAGAGCATCATCGTGCGGGGAGGGGGGAAGGGGGGCAAGAGGGGGGGAAGTGGGAGGGGAGGGGGGCAAGGGGGGTCACGGTAGAAAGTGTGCTTGTTCGGTGGAACGAGGATCGAACTCGGCCCCTGTGCGAAAAGCAGCGGAACGGGAGGAGGGGGAGGGAGGAGAGGAGGAGGAGGGGGGGAGCACAGGGCAGCCAGTAATATTTCTCTTACTTGGTCATTCGTAAAGATATAATTGCAAGAAACTAACATCACACATTCCTTGGATTCCAAGATAAGCTCGAGAATCCAGATAAAAAAAAAATAAAAGGAAGATTAATATAAAGGTTATGAGAGCAGCCTTTGTACAGTCAGCGTCACTGGCAGGCACCACACCCTGTTGATGTGTGTGTGTGTGTGTGTGTGTGTGTGTGTGTGTGTGTGTGTGTGTGTGTGTGTGTGTGTGTGTGTGTGTGTGTGTGTGCGTATGTGCGTATGTATACGTGCATGTTTGTGTGTGTGCGTGTATGTATGTGTGTACGTGTGTGTATTTATATGAATATGTGTGTGTACGTGTGTGTGTTTGTTTTAGTTTTTACCTAGCTGCATTTGCATGACTGCATGAACCTAATGATGATATTCAAGCTAAGTTATATTCATGAGATTTTGTATTCTATTCTTAATCAAACCTTATATAGGTTTAGCTTGGCCAGTATTAGCTTCAAAGGTTTTTGAATATATTCTAATTTCATCTGTATGAAAAACAGTATTCTTAATATTTTTCATACATTTTTTTTAACTTGTTCCCATGATCTCTCAACTTTCGTCTTACATCACAAGTTCTGCTCTATCAATTTGATCTATTCTGTGTAATGCCTTGGGCACTAAAGCTAAGTCACCTCTTAC
>NC_134781.1:67137897-67155397 GCF_046742065.1 Oratosquilla oratoria | reverse complement strand
TCTAATTAATTTTTATTTGTATCTATCTTCGTTTTTATCCTCTCCCTCTTTCTTCCTCCCTCCATCCCCATTCTTTCTCTCCTTCTGCCTCTCTCAACGTCTTCCTCTCCCTCTACCTCTCTCCCCCTCTATCCCCACTATCCCTCTCCTTCCTCTCCCTCTCCTTCCTCTCCCTCTCCTTTCTCTCCCAATCCCTCCCTACCACTCTTCCTCCCGATCCCTCTTCCTCTCACCCTCCCTTTCCCTCTCTTCCTCCCTACTTCTCTCCCTCCCTCTCCCTACCCCTTTCCCTCTTCTCCATCTCTCTCCCTCTCCCTCTCTCTATCCCTTTCCCTCTCCTCCATCTCTCTACGTCTCCCTCTCTCTATCCCTTTCCCTCTCCTCCACCTCTCTCCCTCTCCCTCTCTCTATCCCTTTCCCTCTCCTCCATCCCTCTCCTCCATCTCTCTCCCTCTCCCTCTCCCTTTCTCTCTCCCCGCAATACTCCTGGACTCCTTCGACCGAATAAAGAAACAATTTGTTTCGACGAGTGACCGAGTAATTCGACTCGGCTCGTAGATGAAGGAGCCCCCAGGGGCTGGGAAGGTTATTACTGACCAGGAATGACGTAACCAACCTTGATGACGTCACGTAACGACAGTACATACAACCCTTCCCCTTTCCCTTCCTGAGGGCCACACTTTAGATAAATAGATTCACACATGCACGCATGCACATGCATACGCGCACACATACGCACATACGAGTACACAAGACAATGTAGCCCAAGATGGAACCGTGTATCAATTTAAAGCAAAGTTTAGTTGGAGAACATGAGACTGGACTAGTGTAATTTATTTTCTGTGTATTAAGTTTAGGTAAATATCTTAGTTGAATACATATCGAGGTTGTTGTACAATTAGTTCATAAATCTATTCGTCATCATTGTGATCGTCGTCATGGCGCTTGTCGTCATTGCTGTTGTCACTTTTACACAAAATCATACACACATTTGTCCTACTATCAATCAGCTATTTATATTTAAATTTCTCACCTGTTTGTTTATCAACTTTTTTTATCTGTTCATTTAATTGGGTATTTATTCACACAATTAATTACCCACTCGTTTGTTTGGTAATTTATTATTGCCTTTATAAAATTATGAACTCGTTTATCAATAATTTATTTATTGACTTTTTTACCTATATATTATGAGTATGGATATGTTTGTACATTTATTAATTTTTCTATATATTTGATTACATGTTTTTTCTGTATTTTTAAAGAAAATCCAAAAAAAGTTCTGTTAGAAAGTTAAAACTTGTAAACAGAACAAGGGCCCTGTCTGGAAGAACAGTTCTTTCTCCTTCCGTCTCTCCGTCTCTCTCTCTCTCTCTCTCTCTCTCTCTCTCTCTCTCTCTCTCTCTCTCTCTCTCTCTCTCTCTCTCTCTCTCTCTCTCTCTCTCTCTCTCTCTCTCTCTCTCTCTCTCTCTCTCTCTCTCTCTCTCTCTCTCTCTCTCTCTCTCTCTCTCTCTCTCTCTCTCTCTCTCTCTCTCTCTCTCTCTCTCTCTCTCTCTCTCTCTCTCTCTCTCTCTCTCTCTCTCTCTCTCTCTTTATCTACATGTCTCCCTATATATCTACCTATCTGTCTATATGTTCATCTGTGTATCTATCTGTCTGTATGTCTGTCTATATGTCTGTATATGTCTACCTCTCTGTGTCGGTTTGTACCTGTCCGTCTCTCTGTCTGCTTGTCTGTCTTTTTATTTATATATATGTCTGTCTGTCTGTCTGTCTGTCTGCATGTGTGTCTGCCTGTCTATCTCTCCATTTCACTTTTACAACCCCCCCAATCACAATAATAAACTCCTTCCTACGTCACACTCATGATAGACCATGACCGTAATTAACTACAGCCAGAAAACATTCCAATCGTTCCAGGAACTTCAGTGGCATGGTAGACATCGTACATGACCAGCAACTAAAAAGCTAAGCCTGTCCAGGTGCACAGGGCAAAGGTGACGCCTTCGGCCATAGGTACAAAACGCACGAAATTTTCGAATTTGGATTACTTGTTACTGGTCTGTTGTAGTTTCTCGAAATCTTAAGAATTGGTGACGAGAGCTTTTGCCAGCTGCTTAGCTTCTGACAAAACAGAGTCTGCTATTTTATGCAACCGGAGAGACAGGGTGGTCATCAGCACCTATTGGGAACAGAGCCCAGGACCTCGGTGATTACAAGGATAAATCGAAATCCAACATGACATAGTGACACCATCATACACATGTGTCCTTCGACAGACAAATAAATGATCTTGACAGTGAAGTACGTAGAGTATCATTAAGAGTGTTAATAGTGGTGGTAGTGGTAGTGGTAGTGGTAGTAGTAGTGGTGATAGTGGTGCTGGTAGCGGTGGTAGAGGTTGGTGTGTTTGTGGTTTGATAATGAGGGCTCTGAAGATGATGGGCGAGAAGGCGGGACAGAAGCTATCAACACGATGATGATGATGATGATGATGATATTTATTATTGTGCTGCTGACGCTAATGACGATGTTGACGATGGTAATGACGATGACGATTATCATGATGAAAATAGTGATGACAATGACATTGACGATCAAAATGAGAAGGATAAGGATGACGAAGATGGCAATGATGATGACGATCACGATAATGATGATGGCAATGATGGTGACGAAGACGACGATGACACTGTCAATGATGTGGATGACGATGACAGTGGTGACGATGACGGCATTGACGACGACGACGACGATGACGAACGACGACGATGGGGATGACAACGATAGTTTGACTCTGATATTTCATTCAGTCTTGCTATGGACATAACACTAACTGAGCTTACAATCGATTGAGACACACGTAAATCCAGAATACTGCCACAAATACATGACATGGATTGATCTTAACCAGAAATGAATGTTTAAGGTACCATATAGTAATGAAATGCTTAAAGAAGAAGAAAATATTGGTAGATCTTGAAAAATGAAACACACAATGACTACTAGAACCATCATCTTTATCTTATGCAATAATAAAGCCCGGGACATTGGCTATTATCATTGACCATCAATTGCAAGCAGGCTATCTTTATCAAAGGTAGGATTACTTTCCAAAGTGCAGTTGACTTCACTTCTGCTTCAGTGTACATATACAGTATATTATATATATATATATATAATATATATATATATATATATATATGTATGTATATATATATATTTGTATATATATGTATACCTTGTATATGTATATGTATATATGTATTTGTTGAAGCTCTGTCATGGGATTCGAACCCTAACTCGTGCGTCCATAATCACGAGGTCAAGACGCTAGCAACCGTGCTACGTGTGATGATTCAAAAGGACTGTACACCCCGACCACGCTTCACGTAACATCAGAAGATCTAGTCACATTACGGGGATAAGTGTACACACGTACTCGTGTTCTTATTAGCATATATATATATATATATATATATATATATATATATATATATATATATATATATATATATATATTTAAATATATATATATATATATATATATATATATATATATATATATATGACACACAGAAACCCACAGTCGGAGAAAATAAACTTCGAATAAAGAAGAATCCTATATTTCGGCTATCAACTGTAGCCCTCTTCAGGAAAGTACATAGGATTCTTCTTTATTCGAAGTTTATTTTCTCCGACTGTAGGTTCCTGTGTCTCATTTACAAATGTGCTACTACATTTCTGTTAAAAAATATATATATATATATATATATATATATATATATATATATATATATATATATATATATATATATATATATATATATATATATATATATATATGTATATTATATATATATATATATATATATATATATATATATATATAATTTTAGGTGACTCCTATCTTTTGGCGAGTAAGAGATTTTCCTCCATCTTAGTAAGATAGACTTGTGATAGCCAAAATAGAGAAAACAGATAAAGATACCAACAAATAGACTGGTTAAACGCAAGGAAAACAAAACAATATAGAACAAAGGAAAACAAAATAGATTGACAAAACATAATGCAATAAGATCATATAAGAAAATAATATAATGAAGTAATATAAAACAATAAAAAATACAATGAAACACAATGAAATGAGGTAAAGTTGATAAGTGGGATATGATAAAATAAATCAATATAAAGTAAATGAAAAGAAAGTAGAATAAAAAAACATAATATGATCATAAAAGGAAATAAGATAATAAAGTATGATAAAGCGACAAAAAATCAATGAACTAAGATAACGATAATAGAATGGAACAAAGTAGAATAAATGAAATGATATGAACAAAACAGAAAATAAGATAAACAAATTAAATTAAGATGAAGACAAGGGTGGGAAAAAGGAAGCTATGCGAACAAGTACTTACCTGCGGCCGAAGCCGTCAACTTTGTTATAAAGAAGTTTCCACAGACATCGCCCATTTGTGATAAATTGTAGAATAAATGGGCTCCTGACAACCTCCAACTTGTGTTGTGCTTAATTCCTTTTTTTCTTTTTTTTTTATCTCGTGGTAGTGGGACTTAAAACGATGTTTCTATGGTATATATATATATATATATATATATATATATATATATATATATGTATATATATAAAGGATTACAAAGGCGGAGCATGTCGACAGGAGACCTTTTGGTCCATATCTAGGTCGGATGCGAAAAAATCATAATAATGATAAACAAATAAATGAATAAATAAAACAATAATAATGTAAATAATAGATAAAATAAATGCATAGGAATAGTTAGATAATAAATAGGTAAAGAGTAAATAATAATAAATTGACATAACTAATATATACATATAATAAAAAATGTAAAATCTGAATATACAGAGCAGAGTACCATTCTATCTCTTTTCCATTTTCTTTACCTTGTTTTAGATAAATTAGAATATCGTTAAGCTTAAAAAAACACAGTCACTTAACACTGCCACTAACTAGGAGATAGTGAATCCATGCTCACAGTAGACAATCACTATAAATCTCTTCACCACTAATCATCCACTGCAACCACTAATAGCTTCCACAGAACAATCAAATGGGTACCACTAGGCTATCTTCCATCCACATTACATTAATATGTAAGTATAACATATGGAACATCATAACCATCCTTTGAGAAATGAAAACAAGTGCACTTTTACTTTATTCTCTTTCGTTTTCTATTTATATTTTATATATATTTTAATCGCCACGTTAGAGAAAATAGTAAGTGCACAGTTAAGTCTGTCTCTCTCTTTATGTTTGTTTTTATTTATCAATTTTTTCTATTTTAATCTCAGGCAGTTTTATATCATCAGTGGGATTTTTTGTGATACTAGTTTAAACTACCTGTAGTCATAGTTAACCCTCCTCTGTTCTCAAAACGCCAGTTTCTCACGGTCAGCTGATTATCTAGCCACTGCCAATGATGAAAGGTGATTTCTGGCCAAAACTAACAGCTTTTCGTCTTTCTGACACGTTTCAGCTTCCCTCGTTGGTATCGATTTGCATCTACTCGATTAGTTACTCAGAGGTACTTATATTCATATAGATACTTGTATGCACAAACACACCTAGATTCGCGCACACACATACACACACACACACACACACACACACACACACACACACACACACACACACACACACACACACACACACACACACACACACACACACACACACACACAAATACATACAAACACATACAAACACACCCACATACGCACACATACACACACGTACACACATACACACACACGTACACACACACACACACACACACACACACACACACACACACACACACACACACACACACACACACACACACACACACACACACACACACACACACACACACACACACACACAAAATTATTTCACATCCTTCATATCACAAGGAAATTATTTATAGGAATACTGTGATTACGTTGCCCTACTAACTCTCCTGAGTTGTTTTCACTCCCCTCAAAGACGTATTCTATCAATTTTGTTTAAGAGAGTCCGTGGAGTCGGGATGAGAATCTTAGACTGTGAAAAGTTATTTTGTAATGTATGAAACTTGCTATTAAATGTAAAAGAAAGAAAATAATTTCTCCGGTGTGGATGTTGATCAGAGGTAGGAGTGTGTAATGTGACTACGGTTGTCTATTTTGTATATGAATGGAGCAAAAGACCACTGAGATGAAACAAAATGAATTTACTAATTCAGAGAAAATTCTATTCCTTCCCCTTTCTCCTCACCCACCCCTCCTGTCCTCTCCCTCCTTCCTTCTCACTCTCCTTACTTCCTACAGCTCCTCCTCCTCCTCCTCTTTCTCCTCCTCTTCCTCCTCCTTCTTTTCCTCCTCCTCTTACCTTTCGCGTTTCCCGTCTCTTCTCCCTTACGTTCTTTCATCCCTCCTTTCCCTTCCACCGTTGTCAGTTTCATTTCTCTCCCGTCTACCCTCTCTTCACTTCCCTTTGACCCCATTTCACCCACCCACCCCTTCCTCTCCTACTCTTCCCTCCAGCTCCAACACCCTCTTCCTTTTTCTTGCCCCTCCTTACCAACTTTCTCCAAGTCTCACTCGCTCCTTCCCCACCTTCCTGTGTCTCCATATCCCCACAATCCCATTCCCTTTCTTTTACCTTTTCCTACACCTTTCCCGTCCTCCCCTCTTTCCTTCCCATCCTTCCCTCTTCCCTCCCTATCCTCCCCTCTTCCCTCCCTATCCTTCCCTCTTTCCTTCTCTCCACCTTGTCTCCCATTCCCCCCTTCTTATATCTTTTTTAACTTTCCTTACTTTCTTACTTTCTTATTCTTTCGTATTACCCCACAACTGTTTTCTATCCCTTCCCTTTTTTCCTTCCACTTCCCTCTTTCGCTTACCTTTCACCATCATTTCCTCTTCTCTCTTCCTCAGTTATTCTCCCACTCCATCTCCCTTCCACATTTCCTCCCCTCCCTCCACCTTTCCTCCTCGCCTTCCTTGCTCCACTTCCTGATCACTCTTCCCGTTTCTAGCCTCCATTTTCTTTACCATCCTCCTGGCTCATCTCCTCTCCCTTTCTCTCCCCCCTCCCCCCCAGCCTCCCCCAACTTCCTCCTCTTCCCTCCTTCTGCTCCCGATGCTCAAGGCTTCGATTAATCACGATGCACTCGAGGGAAATTAGCCCGTATTTCATTTTAATAGCTTACAAGACCCGTGACGTCACAATGAACGCCGACGCAGAGCCTAGCTTTAGGCGCTATCACATTAGGATAATTTTCCTTCGACTTTTGGAGTAGATTTGCAGTCCGTAGCTTCCGGGAAAGAATCTAATATTCTGGAGAAAAAAGTATTCACGAGCATATCAAATGACATTCTGTGTAAATTGTTAAAAAAAAAAAACCTTTTTGTCATAGTGATTTTACGGTGGAAACGGTACTATAGGTGGCCTGTACCGCCAATTAATTGGAGGTTGGAGAAAAATTAGCCCAGTGTGATAACGCCTTTAAATTAAGCAGGGAGCTTACGCCAGGAGGCGTTTAACTGTAGCTGAAACAGTCATCTCTGCCTTACGTCTAATAACAGAAAGGTCAGATGGGGTCACTGACTTCCGGTGGGGATCAAATCGAAGACCTTATTCTTGTGAGTTGAGATCCTAAGTCAAGACACACACACACACAAAAAAAAAAAATACAAATAGACGACGAATAGACAATAGACTATTAAGTTCTGAGATATCAAAGTATTTTCCTTATTTGCTAAGGAATAACGTCTTAATCCGTTGCATATTAACAATGTTACAATGTATTTGATCATTAGTGTTGTAAGTGAATATTCTTAAGATGAATCGGGTGTCTTATGGCGCTGTACGAATAAAAAAGCGTGTCAGATCCCATTATTATAGGATAAGTATGAACCAGGATTTATGACCATAGGCTCTTCTTTGCACCACCACGTCGCGTACGGGACTCGAACCGTATTCCTTTGGGTGACTGTCGGCGAACTTTGGAACACGACAAGAGCGTTGTAAAGTCCTTCAACAACCTCATTGTTTTCAATATAAAATTGTGACATGAGTTGCTGAGTATTTATATGTTTACTGTATAGAAATTCTTATGTAAAATATTTTCTTAGATGAAAACACATACATAAATCGGCAACAATCATTACATTTGGGCAGTCGTTAAGAGGCTTTAGAAGATGATTTTACACAGCATTTAGACCTCCGTCTCAGGTTAATGACCGGTGCCCTATTTTACATTGAGTGGCCCTGGAACTTTTTTCCAATTAATATATTCTTCATTATTTTTTTTCCGAGCAGTCATTTGCGGTAGTTATAGTTGTGCATTTTTCTTTTTACCTTTCTTTGTAGAATATATTAGAAAAAAGTTATATTAGGCAAAATAAAAATAATAAGAAAACAAAGTAAAAGAAAATAGCTGACACCTACAATAACCTTTCATCAGAACAGAATTGGCTGGTATTAACTGGAGTAGAGCTAGCAAAGAATACCATTATGCCAACGGGGTTAATAAATATACTATCATCCCCCTCAAAACTGCTATTCATTGCGTCAAATAAAATCACCTGACGCTAACCAAAATATAATTGATATAGACGTTGCTGTACTGAATGAATTAATAAAGATATTGTTATTTACTATTGTGGTGTACCATCTCATCGTATGTATAGTGTCATTAAGGGATGGAATGTAATATTAATAACCTCTTTATCATGGTAACAATTCCCAAAGTCAATAGAATGATAAAATATAAACCATAATAATATTAGCAATGAACGTCACTGTACCAGCTATAAACTTCCCATTGCTTTGATTTTATTAAAAAAAATTCTCTGTTTCGATTTTTGGTTTTATAGTCGTAGATCATAGATGGTAGTAGGAACTGGTTGTAAATTTTGCCTTTATGTATTGATATGTATATTCTCAGCCCATTTTCTAACCAATGGTGTTCCATATTTTTATAATCATTGCCTTTATTCAATTTAACATTTGACCAGAATGATCATTTATGTATCTAAATTTTAGTATCAATTGTGTTTAAGTTGGATTTTTTTAATTCATACCTAATTAGAGATTATTTCATAATATTAGTAAATTCTTACATAACGATGAGTTTTCTACTATCTTGTAAATAAGAACAGTCTAATCTCCTAGAATCAACTAATTTGATTTTTTTTACCTAACTTTATATATATATATATATATATATATATATATATATATATATATATATATATACATATATATATATATTCTTTAATTTTTGTCAAAGACTTCAAGTCAGATTGTAAATAGTTTTAGTGAAATTGTATTACCCTGCCTTACTCGTTTTTCAATCTAACGGAAAAAAAATCCTAACCAAGAAAGCTTAAATAAAGTTTATTTATTGAACAGTGGTGTCCGGGTATGAAGTAGGTCATGTTTCTAAATCCATAAGACAAAAGTGGATTTTTTTTCAACTCCGCACAAGATTGTAAACTTCCGTTTCCAAATATGGGAAAAACTTATGAACATTACTTCCTGTGGAGTAACGATGATTAGTATTGTCATCATATTTCAAAAGTTTTCGAACAATGGAAATAATCGTTAATCTGTAGATTGCTTTATTCTATCTTATTTATTTATTCATTGATTTTTTTATATATATTTTTTTTTATTTCACTAGGGGAACTCTGTTCATCATTAGGAAGGCCAGACCCCAATGTTTATAAGTCAAATGCTATGAACTAAATATTTTGAAATATATGCGATTTAACATGCTGACACCAAAATATCTCGTAAACAAACCTTTCTTCTGAGGAAGATAAATGACAATGGCAAGTCCTGTCACAATCATCAGAAATGTTAGATCAATCTGAACGAAACATAAGGAAAATGGTAACAAGTCTTGTTACGTTAAGGATGACTGTACAAAGCTCGTAAATGAAAGTTTTCCTTTCGGGATCGTAAACGACAAAACAAGTCTTGTAAACATTTAACTGGCCACTGAATTTCAATCAGAATCTCTCTCTCGCTCTCTCTCTCTCTCTCTCTCTCTCTCTCTCTCTCTCTCTCTCTCTCTCTCTCTCTCTCTCTCTCTCTCTCTCTCTCTCTCTCTCTCTCTCTCTCTCTCTCTCTCTCTCTCTCTCTCTCTCTCTCTCTCTCTCTCTTTCTCTCCCTCTCTCCCTCTTTCTCTCGACCCTATCTCTCCTGTTGTTCTTTCCCTCTATTCTCTTATTCTGTTTTTTTTCTGTAGTCTTTCCCTCCATATCCATATCCCCATCCCTTTTTTCCATCCTTATCCCTAGCCCAACCCCTATCCTTATCCCTGTCCCTATACTAATCCTTATCCCTCTCCCTATCACTATCACTATCACTATCACTGTCCCTATCACTATCCCTCTCCCTGTCCCATGCCTCTATCCCTTCCCTGTCTCTGTACCTGTCCTTATCCCTATCCCTATTCCTATCCCTGTCCCTATCCCTATACCTGTCTCTATCCTTATCTCCATCCCTACCCTTACCTGTATCCCTATCCCTATCTATTTTCCTATCATTATCTCTATCCCTGCCTTCCTTATTCATCCCATCCTTCTCCCTAGGTTTCTTCCTATCCTATTATCTTTGTTTATTACTATCAGGCACCTCAAACTCCATATCCCTGCCCATATCCCTATATTTGTCCCTTTTCTTTTCCCACGATTTTCTTTATCCTCCCTCCGCCTATCCCTTTCCCTATCCCTCTTCCGCTCCCTCTCCTTATCCCTATCCCTTTCCTTATCTATCTCCCTCTTTTCTCCCTCTCCCTATCCCTCTCACTTCATTCTCACTCTCATTCTCACTCTCTCTTTCTTATGTTCCCTCCCTCTCTTCCTCTCCTTCTCGCTCTCTAGAGCCCTCTTTCCCTCTTCCACTATCCTTTTCTCCCTCTCCCTCTCACTCTCACTCTTATTCTTACTGTCCCTCTCTCCCTGTCCTTCTCGCTCTCTCCCTCTCTCTCTTCCTCTCCTTCTCGCTCTCTCCCTCTCTTTCTCTCCCACTCTCCCTCTCCCTCTCTCCCTCTCACTCTTTCCCTCTTTCCCTCTCTCCCTCTCCCTCTCTCCCTCTCTCCCTCTCCGCCTCTCTCCCCTGTCGAATTGGTGCTAACTTAAATGAGGTGCGACGCGATCATTATTCTTCCCCAAGTCTGGCTCACCACAGCAGCACAAACAAGTTTGCTAATCGTCATACTGGTTTGAAACTTTATATTCATCAGTATTCAGCTATTAATCTATATGTGCTCGCGTTACACTTTAGATGATTTTAGTTAACACCAAATGGTTTCATTCAGGTAAGGGGTTAAGGTTGTTTTAGCCGAGCGAGTTGTTATCGTGGTGTGCTTTAGATATTTTGTTCTCGCTGACTGTGGGAGAATTAATGACGAGAAAGGAAATTCACGGGCGAGAGTATATGAATTAAGGACGAGAAAGGAAATTTACGGGCGAAAGTATACTATGTCCTTCTTCATTAAATCATTATTTAATTTTTTGTTATTCAGACATTAATGTTAAATCATGCCAGATGTTTTATTCAGTTGAGAGGAACCGTGGTGACAAATGGATTAACTAATTAGATTACCACAGTTTTACTATGAATAAAACTGCATGATGTCATGATTCAGATGCTTAAAGATGTACATCATAATATAATCGTTTTTTACCTTCTCTTATTTTTACTGGCAGTCGTCTTGCGATTTTATTCAATTTGAAGAAGTCATTTCACTATACATAGTTGTCTGTGGGTTAAAAACCTGCCTGGAAGGGTTGGGTTAATCCTTGTTAAGTTTAGTTTCTTTGGTGCATTTAAGGTTGTTTTGGCTGATACCAGAAAATTTCATTCAGTTGAGACGGTACATGGTGGTTATTTGGTATGATGATATCCTCCCACAGAATTTGATCATCTTTTGTCTCTATTTTTTCAATGCATGCAACCCCATAACCTTGCATTGGCTGGCAACAGCCCTCAGACCTTCTCTTTGAAGATGTGTATTAACGTGGGACTTTTTCTATGTAAACGGCTTATGGTAATAGGAGAGGAGCTCTCTTTGTGTAAAAAAGTAGAGGAAAAATGGTCAAAATTGATAAAAATCCTGATCCCGGACTAGGGACAAAGTGACAGCCTCTCGGGGTTGCACTTCCAAATGGATGTAAGATCTGCAGATTCTGAAAATTAATGGCAAGGAGATAATTCTCTTTGACGCCCATCTTGCAGTATCACTAGCAGCAGTTAACCGCTATTAATCCTTCCTATAATATTTCTAACTAAAACCAAAACAAAAGACAGGACTTTCTTCTTAGGGACAGATTTTCAAGTAATTTTCTCAATACTGAGCTTCTTGAGTTGATATAAAATGTCCCAAATAAGATATCTAGAGAAATTTTACCACATATTGAATGCACAGAAGGGGGATTACGGTCGTCAATAATAGGATTATTGACAATATCATCAATGTCATTATTGTTGTCAATAAATTCTGCCCATGTTCGGTTACCGCGCTACCAAGGACGATGACGAATCCCGGATTGCGTCCCAATCCCGTCGCGAATATTTAAACAGAATATACACAATATATAGACGCATGCATGCATATATATGTATGCAGGTATCTGATTCTGTACGTTTGCATGTATGTATGTATGTATGTATGTGTGTATGTATGTATGCATGTGTATGTATGTATGTATGCCTGTATGTATGTATGCCTGTATGTATGTATGTATGCATGTATGCCTGTATGTATGGATGGATGGATAGATGGATAGATGGATTTATGTTTGTTTGCATATATGTATATATGCATGTATGTATGTATATATGTATGTATGTATTATAGGAGAAAGTAAACACTATACTTAATGAGGGAGGTTCAGTACTCAACGTTTCAGTCCTAGTCTTAGGATGGTGTTCAAGGGTGCCATGGGATACATAGACCACAAGTTCCTTGAATTGGCCGCAGCTGAAACTGGGACAGGGAGTGTACGGCCGGGGTGTGCCTTGTTCCTCCCTTGCCACATGCCTATTGACATATTCGAATGCATAAATTTTACAAGTATTTACATCCACGTGTTCTCTTTACATGCTTACGTACAACACTTGAATACACGAATATAAATTTATTCACATATACCCACCCGCACATATATGCATATCTATCTAATGAGGATATAACTGTTTAATTCAGTTGAGGGATTATCCACACGATGATGTGGTCAAGGCCATCTAAGTTACCGTCTTTGCTATTATGACGCACCTTACATATTTTGTTCTGTTTAACGTCAAATGATTATGTTTTGCTGAGGGCGGCACCCACACTAGAGGGAAAAGAGAGACAGAGGGAGAGAGAGAGAGAGACAGAGAGAGAGAGAGAGAGAGAGAGAGAGAGAGAGAGAGAGAGAGGGAGAGAGAGGAAGAGAGAGGGAACACATGAGGTTACCGCGATGTTTGTTGAGAACCACATGACGTTTGCATTCATCTCTCTCGTGTCAGGTCATCTCGTACCGTAGCTTACAGTTGTACATGGAATGGCCCTAATTGGTTAGGGTCTTGTAAAACCCCTTTCTAGTGATTAGAACACAAGTACTTATTAGTCTGTTGATGGGGGCAGTGACCTGGTTTGCGGGGAAGTTTGTGACCTAGCTTCCAGTCCCCTGGACCAAAGGTTAGGAGAAAAGAATTGTGATGGCAAGGAATTGAAATGATTATGAGCGCACTGCCTTGCTCACAAGAATGTTTCTCAGAAGATCAACATAATTCAGGGATTGGTTCCTTTCGTCGCTATAGGCAAGTTACCTGTTGTCTTCTGGCTGCGGAGTCTTCTGGCTGCAGGGTCGAAAATCCTTGCAAAGGGCAATTGTTAAGTCTGTTTTGATAAACTGTTTTCGTTACCATCAGGAGATTTTATATAAATAAGAGAAATCCCTAGCACAGTGAAAGTCTTCAGACAGATTGGATATACTTAGATACATAAACATCTCGTTGAGGCAGTTGCTTTTGTTATAGTTCAGAGTTTTATTGTTTAGATAAATACCAACATAAAATACTACAATACTCTTTTCTTTATCATCCACATTTTATTGTTCTGTGAATTTATTTGCTCTTCTTAATTTATTCATATATATATATATATATATATATATATATATATATATATGTGTGTGTATATATTTATTCTTTATTATTTAATCTTAGCATTGAGCAAGAGTTTGTGGGCGGAAACTTCATTATGTCTTTATTATTTTTTCTATTTATCATTTTTTTCTTTTACACACACTAAGACTTTTACACGACAAGCAAAACCATTCTAAAACTATTATTTCATCTAACACTATAAGATTTCCTCGGTTGTGTTTTGCTCGTTGAATTTTATAGTAAAAAAACAGAGATAGATATATGTATATATAAAGAGAGAGAGAGAGAGAGAGAGAGAGAGAGAGAGAGAGAGGGGGGTGATAAAAAAAAGAGAGACAGAATGAGAAAGAGGGAAATATTGAGAGAGAGAGAGAGAGAGAGAGAGAGAGAGAGAGAGAGAGAGAGAGAGAAAGGGTGAGAGAGATTGAGAGATTGAGGGAAAGAGAGAGATGAGAGAGAGAGATGAGAAAGAGAGAGAATGAGAGAGAGAGAGAGAGAGAGAGAGATGAGAGAGATGAGACAGATGAGAAAGAGAGAGAGAGAGAGAGAGAGAGAGAGAGAGAGAGAGAGAGAGAGAGAGAGAGAGATGAGAGAGATGAGACAGATGAGAAAGAGAGAGAGAATGAGAGAGAGAGAATGAGAGAGAGAGAGAGAGAGATAGAGAGAGAGAAAGAGAGAGATTGAGAGACAGAAAGAGAGAGATAGAGAGAGATAGAGAGAGAGAGAGATGAGAAAGAGAGAGAGAGAGAGAGAGAGAGGTGGGAGAGACAGAGAGAGAAAGGAAGAGAGAGAGAAGAAGTAAGACGAGGGAGAGGGAGAGGTAGAGATAAAAGGGGAAGGGGAAAGAAGAAGGGAGACGAGGAAGGGGAAGGGAGAGGGGGAAGGGGAAGGGAGAGGGGGAAGGGAAAGGGAAATGTGGGAGGGGGAAATGAGAGGGGGGAGAGAGAAGGAGAGGGAGGCAGAGAGAATGTAAGAATGGGGTATAGTGGAGGAGATTTTTTTTTTTTTTTTTTTTTTTAATCCAACACCTTTGCCTTGGGTTTGGGTCAGTCTTCTTTGCCTCGCTTTTCATCACGAAAAGAAAGAGCCTAGTAACAAATCGGAAGAAAATTTTTTTTTTTTTTTTTTTTTTTTTTTTGCAACGCCGTTTTTCAAAGTCACTATCGGCTGTTTTCAAAGCTCTTCTTCTTTCCTTGTTCTTCTTTTTGCTCCAGTTCCTGCGATTTTTCCCCCTCATGTATAAGGATATTCCATGTGTTACATCTTTGTAACCTTTCAACACGTTTTGAACACCATTAGAGCAACCTCATCCCGGTTTCATTTTCCTTGTCATAACACACCTCCTCCTCTCTTCTCCCTCTTCTTCATCCTCCCTTCCTCCTCCTCCTCCTCTTCACTTTTCCTCTCTTTTCTCGTCCTTCTACATCTTCACCTCTTCTCACGCCTTCTTCTTCTTATTCTCCTCTTTCTTTACAAACAAGTAAACAAGCAAACGAGCAATACAACAATCAATCAATCAAACAAGCAAACAAACAATACAGATTACAAGCAAACAAGGAAACTAATAAGAGAAAT
Organism: Oratosquilla oratoria; assembly: GCF_046742065.1. Classification (NCBI taxonomy): domain Eukaryota; kingdom Metazoa; phylum Arthropoda; class Malacostraca; order Stomatopoda; family Squillidae; genus Oratosquilla; species Oratosquilla oratoria. Next base: position 67,139,642 of record NC_134781.1, on the reverse strand, counting down.
GCAAACGGGAAAACAGGCAAACAAACAAGTAAACGACCATCTCAGCTCACAAACAAGTAAACAAACAGACATTCAGACAAACACACGAATAAACCAAGCAATCGAGTAGGCGACCAAGCAAACAGAAAAACAGGCAAGCATACAAGTAAAACACACAAGCAGGCCAAAAATCAAACAAACATGTGCACCGAAGCAAACACAAACAACAAACGAACAAACAACCAATAAACCATGTAATTAAGCAACCAAGTAATCAAGCAGCCAAAAAGCCAAACATGCAAGCAGTTAAACAAGTAAAACAAACAAAAAAGCTAATTAGCAAATAACTAAAGTCTGAAACACCCAAAATCCTATAAAAAAAAATCACGCATACACACGCACATGCACACGCGTATAATGTAGAGCTGATGAAAATGATTCCTGAGTTCGATTATATATTCATTAGAAAGGGGTAAAATGCCAAGAGATTGGAAAAAGGCCAATGTGGCTCCAATTTATGAAGGAGGAAACGAGGAAAACCCTAAGTTATGGACCTGTGTCGACCATTATGATTGTGTGTGCGAAAATTGTGAGGCAAATGGGCAAGATATTTGACAAGTATTTTATGATTCTCGAAACGATAAGACAGGGGAAAAGAAAAGAAAAATCAACAACAAAAAATGAGTCCTAAAACGTGGGCAAACAGTCAATAAAGCTGGGAAAATTATAAACAACCAAAAGTATATGATGAAAAAAGTTGGAATAAGTAGGAAATAGCAAGACACACTTTATAGTCACCCGATTTTAAGCTTTGATGAAAAAAATTATAAGAATGATGGTGACCTAAGAAAGCATCCTCTTGATGAGCAAGATTATCTAAAAAATATATATATGTAATGTATATATATATATATATATATATATATATATATATATATATATATATATATATATATATATTTTTGATTTGGGGACTAATATTAGGATTGAAATTGATGATGAACAACATTACATCTTAAAATGCACTCTCATCAATAGCAGGTAAATATATCAGGGTGGAGATATCTTATACACCTTGGATGAAAAAAATGAAATATACGGCACTTACAATTTATTGCTTTTTGTTGTTTCAAGTGACAGTTTCGGCCACAGCTCTAGAAATTACGCTGAAGAACAAAAGTGCTCAACGTACATTCACATTCATTAACACTGAATGTAAACTAAATGAAGGAAAATGTAAAAACTAGGTTTAGAATAGAATAGAAAACAAAAATACAAATAACGAATTATATCTTCGATAAAAGACGAAGACGAGGATAATGGGTGTCTAGTCGACATGAAAAAATAAATTAACGATAGAAAATAAACATAATTTTTTGTATCAACTGCAACGTTGCTGAAATATGGTATATCATGATGAGACTACAATAAGCGAGATGACGTCAGATAGGTATGCCGTCCTTCATATAGAAAGTGCTGGTATTTGTATGATAATAAAATTATTAGATAAAAATATGAAAATAGAAAAGTTATGAAATGGTTGAACAAACTTGATCTAGAAATGATGCAGACCAATAAATCGACTAGTATAATCTTTGCCCATAAGCCAAACAAATAACCCACGAAATATTGGGTAAGTTCAACACGTCAGTAGATACAATAGACGAACATAACCAAACTTTTGCGCGGTGATTTCAATATAGAGTTAAATAATGTGAGCAAAGTTTGCCAGTGCATTTAAAGAACTCTGGTAAACAGTCTGATAA
>NC_134781.1:67130397-67132897 GCF_046742065.1 Oratosquilla oratoria | reverse complement strand
CTGACCTCTCTTCCTGGAAGGAAATAGCTGTCGATCACGAGTCCAACACATGATCCAAGAACATGGTGAATCGCACACACACACACACACACACACACACACACACACACACACACACACACACACACACACACACACACACACACACACACACACACACACACACACATATATATATATACATATATATATATATATAATATATATATATATACATATACATATATATATACATATATATATACATATGTATATATATATGTATGTATGTATATACATATGTATATATGTGTGTGTGTGTGTATGCATCTATTATCCACATACACTAACGTATGTCATGAGAATTGATTTATCTTAGAAAGTTTAATCTGAATACATGTACTTCTGTGTCATTGTCTTAATCAATTTGGACGTTTCTTTCGGACACTGTAGCCTAATTACTTACATATTTATTCTCATTTTTTATTCATCTCAAAGCCTGAATTACGACTTAGCCTAATTCCCAGAACAACGCCCGAAATGCCTCCGGGCCCCAAATATCAATCCGGGAGGCAATTATCGAGCTATTTCTCCTCACGCTTGTTGTGTCGATGCGGAGATACTTGCGGAGATAATCGAGAATTATGAGGAGACTTTCACGGTTCCATTTGAGGTCCTCCATTGTCTCCTCGACAGGAGGGAGTGATGCAGAGGCGCGCAGTTTCCCTTTGCAATAAATGCAACACCCGAATTGCAGACAAGAAGAGTTCCTGGTTGACCCCTAATATGCCGGGTAACCATTAACCCCTTTCTTAATGGCCCCCTCTGCCGTCAAGTGATTTTATTTGATATGTATGGTTTTCCTTAGGAAGCAAATAGACTCGAGCATCATCTTGACGGAGTCCATTCATTCCTGATGGTACTTTCCCTCATAGCTTACTTGCCTTCAGGTGATTTCATTTACCTCCGTGGACCCCCGTTACCTAGCAAAGGGGGTTAAATAGTCATTGTTCCCGCTTCAGAGGGGTAGCCTTTACTACAGGATCATGCTCTTGCTGATAAGCCATCTTGCATTATCATGGCGATACCCATCAGCTGGGACCTGAATTATGTGCAGGTCCCCAACGGCTACTGGTGAGTGCCACTTGACCTGGCTGTCGAAGAACAAAGAAAGAAAACAATGATTTATGTCCCGATCGACAAATCGATACTAGTGACTGTTACTTGCCCGAGCTGTTTGAGTACATAGGGTACATTAGAATTGATAAATCGCTCCTTAAGGGCACCTGGTGACTGCCATTTGACCTGGTTATCCATTCGTATGAGAGAATCAAAGATTTTATTTACATTTTGGCAATTCTTGGTCGTTAGTAGGCTCTAATTGCCCTGGCTCTTCCAGCCAATCATTGTTGGTCCAAATGACCTCCATTGAGAAGGACTGACATGAGAGACATAATAGTTTATTTATTCATTTATTTATTTATCTATTTATTAATTTATTTTTATGTATTTTTTACTTCCTCTGGCTCTCTAAGCATGAGGAACATCGAAGATATATTTACTTTTTTATTTTATTTATTCATTTTTTTCTGTTTTCGACTTCCTTGTGGACAGAATGGCCTCCTGTTAGTCTTTTGTTTTTGCAAACTACTGCAACCAACATTAATGAAACCCCACTGAAGTTATATGAGGAGCATATAAAGATAATTCAATTGCATGATGAAGTTACCATTCACAATAACGCGTCTGATGTTGCCATGACAACAAGAAAACAAAACAGTCTTTCCTCCGCATATATATGGATTAGATAAATAAGATAGAGTTTAATTGAATGATAAAAAAAAGATTAAGAAAAAGAATCAAGGAAAATCAAAGAGCAAATTGATAAAGGGCTGAATATATGAATAGATAAATAAGTAGGCAAAAATAATAAATATACACAAGTAAATATATTGACAGATAAACGGAATAGATGAATAAGTAACATAACTTCTTGTAATATGTTATCAAGTAATCATGTAAACGAATAGATTGACAGATAAATCACAATAATATTAATAATAATGATAATATTGTTGCTTCGAATATAACTTACTAGAAATCACACACAAAACGGTCATCAACCGTCCTCGGGTCATCCCATAGAATTCCCTAGAAAGAAGAAAAAAAGTATAATAAAGAAAAATAATAATAACGACAATAACAATGATAATAATAACGATAATAATAAAAATAACTAATAATAACTATAATAATAATAACGATAACAACAAAAACATCATCAATAACCAGTGATACTTTACTGTGGGTCTATTTCTATGTCGCCGGTAGGAAGAAGAGGAAGAGGAAGAGGAGGGAAGCAGGAAGAGTAGTAGAAAGATGAGGAAGAAGAAGAGGCGGGAAATGAGCAGTCTCCGGTATCCAGCCCTCCCGATGTGGTAAAGCAAAGGAAAGGAAGTCGAAGATGATGAGGATCTTCAGTTTGATCCAGAGATCGAATGCAAGCCATTTGGGTTGCACC
>NC_134781.1:67115397-67120397 GCF_046742065.1 Oratosquilla oratoria | reverse complement strand
AATGCTCTTACATCAAACCTATCTTCCAACTCCCTTTCCACCCCTGTTCTCCTCTTCAACTCTTCATTTCACACTCTATCCAGCCTAGTAACCCCTATCATACTTCTCAGGCACTACATCTCAGACACATTCAAACTCCTTCTCTCTTCCTCCCTTTTGCTCCATGTTTCTGCCCCGTATAGTACTGTCGGCACAATCACTCCTTCATATAATATCCTCTTAGCATCTATTCCCAAATGTCTATTTCTTATTAAACTTTTTGGGGGACATGAAGAATTGTCACCCCAGTACGCCTACATGAAGAATCGTCACCCCATGAGATCCCATCTGAGGAACTGTCACCCCATACGCTGAATGTCAACAGTGGAATAAAGATTAGGTTAGATTAGGTTACATTACGTTACGTTACGTTAGGTTAGCTTAGGTTGAATGAATGTTATGATTATTGTCATCAACTTATACAAACGAAGAATCGTAAGCCCAGGATGGCCTACATGAAGAATTGTCACCTTAGGATAGCCCACATGAAGAATTGTCACCCTGTCGAAGCCTGGGGTGACGATTCTTCGTGTGATCTCATTTCTTAATCCACCAAGGTATTTACTCACTTCTCTCAATCTATATTCTACCTCCACCCCTACTCCTCCCTTTCCTACAACATTCGCACCCAAGTGTCTAAAACTATCCACTTCCTCCAGTCTCTCTCCCTTAATACTCACTTCCACTCTTTCTCCTTGTACATCTCATCACCTTGCTTTTACCCACATTTATTTTCAACGTCCTTCTTTCGCACACCTTCCCAAACTGTCACTAACTACCTTAGTCCTTCCTCTGATCCTGCCACAACCGCAGTGTCGTCAGCAAACAACAACGGACTTATCTCCCACATTTCTCCATTTTCTTTAACCATCTCCTATCCCATATATCTGCAAAACCTCCCACAATACCTTCCAGTCTACCCTGCCATACGTCTTTTCCAGATCCATAAAAGCCCAAAATACATCCTTACCTATTCCTATAGCTTTCTCACATATCTGTCTTACCACAAAAATCTGATCTGCGCAACCCCTACCTGCCCTAAACCCACACTATTCCTCACCAATTACTTCCTCTGTTCCTCTCCTAATTCTCTCAATCGAAACCCTCTCATAAGCCTTCCCAACTACACTTAACAAGCTGATCCCTCTCAAACTACTACACTCACACTTGTCCCCTTTTCCATTGTAAAGTGGATTAATATAGGCACTCTTCCAGTCCTCTGGCACTCATTCCTCTCTTTAAAAAGATTAAATAGTCTCACCAGCCAGTCTACCATCACTGTACCTCCTTTTTTCAGACATTCTGCATGGCATCCATCCAACCCAGGTGCCTTACCTGTTCTCATCATCCCTATCCTCCTTCACAATAAGCAAACCCCTAAAATACTCTGCCCACCTTCCTCTCACTACCTTCTCTTCCATTATCATCTCTCCATCTGCACCTTTTACCTTTTCTTCTCCACTTGATTCGCCTCCTCTTCCACTCCATATTTCTTTCCAATTTTTTTTTATTACTTTCATTTTTGTCATATTCTTACGTCATTTCACATCTGCTCTCCTCTTTGCCTCCTTTATCTTATGCTTTACTTCTTTTCTCTTTTCTTTGTACCCCTCATATGATTCCCTCGTCCTTATTTTTAACCAGAAATAAATTAATGCTGCACAGCCCGACAAGAGAACAATTTTACTCCATTACTTTAGTGGCGACGCTTCAATCGAACGAAATCTTTCGAAGTTAGCCAGAGTAAATCTTGTTCTCCGTTACGGAAGAGGTCATCTTCAGTTAATAAAAATCTCCTGATGACAGAAGGTAACAGAGAAAAATACAAAATACATAACTAACTGAAACCACATTGGATAACCGCCATTGCAACTGCATAAGATTCGTCCCCCGACACTAAGAACAAAATCAAAATCATTTTACCGATAAAGCAAGTGATGCAGGGACAGAAAAACAAGATTAAGAGTATACACAAAGATGTATGTGCTATCATGCTATCATCACCGAGTCGAAATAGGTTTAGACTGTATCAAAACCCTCCCTGAGGCCGCTCAAAATAGACTCACCGTATTGCCTTATAAGGGTGACAAGGATGGATAACGGAGGAACAAGAAGACCATAACAAAGCGCCCGACCCCGGGGCTAGCGGACCAATAGAGATCACGGACGCTAACTAGCGGGTTATCGGAAGGTCTTATCTCCGAGTCCTCGTTATCCATCATAGGCGATAATTGATTTATCTCGTATTATGACCTAATCACTGTGGTCGTGATAGCTGATGGTTCAATATTCTGCTGCACTGATAAATAGCCAGGTGATTAAGTTTTTGCGTAGCCATATCTTGGCCTCTGATAAGATTAGGGATGGAGGGGGGAGAGGGGGAGGGGGAAGGTGAGGGGGGAAGTACGTCTCGCTAGGTCGCGCTGAAATAGATAGGGATGTAATAGGAAGAGATGAGAGACGTGAGACGGGAAAGATGAAAGAGACGGAGGAGACGACGGGGAGACAGCGGAGACTAAGAGGACAGGAAGAAATGGGAGACGGGAGAGACGGGGGAAGGAGAGAAGACAGGTCCGACGGGGGAAAGGGGGAGACGGGGAAGACGAGAAGTGGGAAATGATGGGGGAGACGGAAGGGACAGGGAGATATATGAGATGGAGAGACAGGAGAGACGGGGAAGACAAGGAGACGGATGAAACGGGGTAGACGGGGAAATAGAGAGATGGGGAAGGTAGGGGATACAGTGGAGATCCGTTCTTTTCAGGATCCTCGCCTAAGATAGACAGAACCATCTGGAGGTCACCAGAATAACATGTATAAAGATCTACGTTGAGCTCAAGTGAGACAGAAGTCTCATGTCATAGATATATAGGATTAAACCCGGAACTATAGTACTATAGTAAAAAATATTACTCTACCAGTGGGCAACACTATAATGTTGACGTCATAAGGAGAAAAAAGCATTATCCCCCGTCTATCTTAACCTGGCAAAGATCTTCATCGACGTTGCCAAGTAGCTGGTTATGCATTTATGAAATTTATTGGAGTCCAGTAGTTGACCGATTATTAATTTTTCGCGGTGGTCATGTGTGAATTTGAATTATATCGTTATTTCAAAGGCGAACGTAACCTTTTCATTTGTAGCAACTTTCCGCCAAGTTAAAATGAACAGTCTGGAAGCGTGTGCTCCTGATTTGCCAACAAATGATTGGGCGTGTCTAGGCGACGAGGGGGGCGGGGCTTCCTAAGGACTCTGCTTCAGGGAGGAGGAAGAAGGAAGGAGAAGAGGCTGGGAGGCTGGGAGGGAGGGAAGGAGAATTGTGGGTGGGAGGTAAGGTTTTGTATGTAAAAGGAAGAGAAGGAAAACTTGGGGAAGGATTGGGAAGGAATAGGAAGGGGTGAGAGAGGGTAGGACGGGTTAGAGGAGGAGGTGATAGGAGGAGCTGGGCATAGAAGAGGATGGAAGTGAGTGAGATGGTGTGGAAGGAGGTGGGGGTGGGAGGTGATGGGAGGGGTGAGATGAGGTGGGAGGGGTGAGACGCGGTGGGAGTGGCTTGGAGGACTTGGAGGGGAGGGGAGGGGAGGGGATGGGCTGGGAGGGGGAGGAAGGGAGGAGAGGGACTGGGAGAAGAGGGAAAGCGAGGGAGGGATAGGAGACGAGGGGAGAGGAAGGATGGGAGGAGGTGGGAGGGGGAAGGTACGGGTAGGAAATTGGTGGTCCACAAAATCCAGTCATGGATCATTCAGATCTCCACCCGCTTCAAATCTGTATTCTCCTGCTGGGTACCCTCTCACGTAAGCATCCCCGATAGCGAAAAAGCTGACAAGGTGACATCCATTCTTCTCGACATCTCCTCTCCTCAGGAACAGACTAGTACCCAGTTCTTCGATCAACAATGCTAAACATGTGGCAAGGGCGTTGGGATCAACACTCAACAAATCATCTAAAAGCAATCAAATCCCATATATATATATATATCCATGGTTATCTTCACATCATTATTACCGACAATTTGAAGGAGTATTAGTATACCTAAGAACAGGATATTACCGTCTCACACATGGCCTCGATCCTTCTATTTACCAACGTCAAGGTTCCGTCACAGAATCACACATGTTGGTAGACTACCAAATTTAGACGACACCTGGCAATATCTACCAACTCTATCATCAATCGCCCTCAAACAGAACTGACTTTATACCAAATCATAGGAGACAAAACACCAATATCGCTATCAACTCTCCACAACTTCCAACAGAAAGCATGAAAATCAACCAAACTACAAATACTCTTCTTGAATAACTTAACCATCGTATGAAATATAAGATAATGCGCATCGCAAACGCACAAACACACATACGTACACATACACACGCACAAACGCGCGCACATACATACACACACACACACACACACACACACACACACACACACACACACACACACAAAGGATTGCAAAGGATTACAAAGGCGGAGCATGCCGACAGGAGACCTTTTGATCCATATCTAGGTCGGATAAAAAAAAAAAAAAAAATAAATAAAAAAAAAATAAAATAAAAACTATAATAATGTAAATAACAAATAAAATACATCAATAAATGCATAGGTATAGTTAGAATAATAAACAAACAGGTAAATAGTAAATAATAAATTGACATATAACTAATGATCAATGAAAATCAGACAGACAAATGATAACAAAACAAAAACAATGTAAGATAGATTATAATCATTACAGCATCTTACTTAGGTATTTATCTAAATGATTCTTAAAGCTTTGAACTGAACTACATTGCACTACCTGTGCAGGAAGTTTATTCCATTCATTAACTACACGGTTGGCAAAGTTGTTTCTACCTACTTCCAAATTGAATCTATTTCCGGAGAGTTTAAGACCATTGTTTCTTGTCTGATTCTCATTCAATGTGAAAATTTTGTCACTTTTGATGTTGTCAATTCC
>NC_134781.1:67080397-67097897 GCF_046742065.1 Oratosquilla oratoria | reverse complement strand
AGGAAGGGAGGGAGAGGAGGAGAGAGGAGGCGAGAGACAGGGAAAGGAGATGAGGAGAGGAAGGGTAGAGGAGGGGAGGGGAGGGTAAAGGAGGGAAACAAGGGAGAGGAGTAGGAGGGGAAAGAAAGAGTATGAGGGGAGAGGAGGCGAGGGAGGAGAGAGGAAGGAAGGGAACCCAGGAAGGGGAAAGATGAGGGAAGGAAGGGAAGGGAAGGGAAGTAGGGAGAAAATGGAGGTAAAGTGGAGGGGGAGGTATGCAGGATGGGTGGTGGTGGTGAGACACTGAAGTAGAGGAAGTGGTGAGATAGGGAGGTCGTGAGAAATTGGAAACAGAGAGGACAGGAAGGAGGTAAAGAAAGGAAACGGAGAAAAGTGAGAAAGAAGAAAGATGCAAAAGACGGGTGGAAGTGAGAGAGAATTAAAAAAAAAAAAAAAAGCAGATATTGTCCTGACCCGGATGAGTTTCATTCAGTCGAAAAAGCACTCGCCTACTGATGAGGGTAGCCTCGTTATCTCTCTTATTCCTTCTCTTCCTCAGACTCTCCTCCAGTATTTCCCGTTTCACTGATTACTTCTATTATCAGGGTCTTCACCTCTCTCTCGTCCTTTAACATTTTTATTCTGACTAATCCCTTTTCTTTCCTGGTTAGAAGCTGAAATATTTGACTACGAACTCTATTCTTCCTTCACTGAAATTCTTAACGAAAGGGAAAATAGAATCCCTTCAGATGAATAAAATCGTCTGATTGGAGCCATCGAATATGCTGAAAGTTGCTTTACTTGATCAGATTTTATACTGAGATTACTTAGATCTTCAGTGAGCATAGAATGTCGCCATATTTGAATGAATTGTCTGGAGGAAGTAGATTATATGTGTATATGATATTCTAAATAAAACTGCAAAATTACATTTCCTTTCATATCAGCTGAGCACCTGAATTTTCAAAATCGTCCTCCGTCTTAAAATCCTGTGTTCTTCTTCTGTGACAGTACTTCACTGATTTGAAAGCGTTTCTAATGATTACACGAAGGCATTTGTAATTCATTCCATGCTTCGATGAAAGGGCTTCCAAATGCCTTGAGACTGTGTTTAATCTCTTATATGCACATACCACATTTTACCAAGATTACCACGAACTACCAATCAAACCAGTTTGAAAACTTGGCTAAAATCTTCTTTAGAAAAAAGTTATTTGAATTGTCGTTTGCCATCACAAGTAAGACAAAGTCTAAGCGCAAACAGGCGACGCGGCACAGAGCAAAAGCAGAATTCCTGTGGCTGAATTGAACTACATTTCGAACTTCTCTCTCACGTTAATTTTTTTCTAGATGTACTATCTTAGCATTTTAAGTGAGAGAGAAGTACAATCTATACTTTAATTCACCAACAGGAAGCCTGCTTTTTCTCTTAGTCTCAGTTTGCACTTAGGTTAACCAGTGTTCTAGGTCACTTAGGTAGACTGCAAACAGAGGTGGCGCAAGAATGGAACCCTGAGGCACTCCGCTCAGAACATCTCTTCAGCCAACACCTTTGAGATTCATAATTACGCGTTGTTTAACCAATTCATAATCCAACATAATAAGTTTCTTCCATTCCCACGTGATACAGTCTTTGTAGTCTCTTGTGTGGGGCACTATCAAAGGCTTTTTGAAAGTCGAGATGTATCAAATCTATACCGGTTCCTTTATCGTAATCTGAAGGAAGGATCCGGATTTGAGTCAGGCAGTTGTGAGGGCAAGAGGGTTGCCACACAAGGATTTCATTATTGTTGTCTTTCTATTTTTTATTCCTGTTCCTCCATCTCATTTCTTTTTTCTTTGTTTTTCTTATTACTTTAATATTTTTGATACTTTTATTATTTTTATTTATATATATACTACCTCTTTCTCTCCATCTCAGCCATCCACCACATATACTATTGACTCCTTCAGTCTCATGCAGTCCATGTTTCGGAGACTTTTTGTAACAACCCTACGGACCAGAGTCACGGTTTAATCGTATGATTAGAAACCAACCTCCACTCAAAAAAAAAAAAAAAAAAATCTTGATTACTTACAATATTTACTATCCTTTTTCCGCCGTCTTCTCGTTCACTACCTCAGGCTCCTCGTCGGCACGATACTATACCCAAGGATAGAAACGTTGGTTATCGACGACGGAACAAAATACTCCTTCCCCTGTCCTACTACCTATCCTTGGCACCTGTCTCCGCTACCTTATTACTGACAGTGTCATCGTCTTTGTTTCTCTGTGTGAGACGAGGTGTCAGTCCGGTACACTCTGCGTCAGTTGTTCTATTTTTGTCAGTCTGCGCCAGATTTTCTCTATGTGTCAGTCTACTGCTTTCTCCTCCTACCTCTGTCCTTCCCTCCTTTTGTCTCTCCCTCCTCTTTTCAATTCTCTCCTCTCTCTCTTGATTATCTGTCTCTTACACTTTACCTCTCGCTTTCTTTCTCCCCATTCTTTCTCTCCTATTTCTATCTCCTTAGTTTTCTTTTCTATCACATCTTCTCTCCTTCCTCTCTCTCTCTTCCATTTCCTCTCTCTTTCACTTTGCCCCCCTCCTTCCTCCCTCTCTCTCTCCTCCTCTATCTGTATCTCTCTTTTCTGTGCCTCGTTCTTTTCTCCTCCCTCCCTCTCCCTCTCCCTCTTCCTTTTTCCCTGACAGGCAAGAATGGTGAACAGTCCGGAGTAATTGGCATCCCCACTCATCCCACAGAGCCTCGAGGTGCTAATGCTGGGAGACGACCTCCCACTCTCCCCCCCACCCGCTCCCTCCCCCCCTGGCTCCCCACCACCACCACCACCACCACCACCCCCACCCCTTACATACCACCCAAGGCACAAATAAACAGCTTTTGTGTACGTGTTGGCTCGTGTACATACGGGACTGCTTGCATGCCCTTATGTGTGTGTGTGTGCGTGTGCATTTGTGCGTGTGTTTGTGTGTGTATGTGCGATTCACCATGGTCTTGGATCACGTGTTGGACTCGTGGTCGACAGCTATTTCCCTCTCGGGAGAGAGCTCAGGGCTCGTATATGACCGATCTATGGGTAATGATGTAACCTTACACGTACACACACACCCATCTCCCCGCCTACGAGAGTTGGAGTAACGTCTCACAGCGCAGAGATACTGAAATGATTTCAGCCCTGGGCAGGATTCGAACCTAATCTACCTAATTGTAACATACACAAAAAAAGAAACCGATCGTATGGTACTGTCTTACTCTCAGATTTATTATACATAATTTTAAATTCATGTATTGTTCTAACATGGTTCATCCCTATACTTTTCAATTATCATACTTAGGTTTTTGTTCATGTATTGTTGTGTTTTGGGCTATATCACCTACGCTATTTCAAGTTGTTATGTATCTTTAAGGACATTTTTTCACATTTTTTTAGACTTATAATCTTTGTGCATACGCACGTGGGTGCATGAATGTGTATCTGCGTGTGTGTGTGTTTGCGCGCGCTCGTGTGCTTGTGCGTGTGTACATGTGTGTATATGTATGTGCGTGCGTGTTTGTGTATATGTGCATGTGTATGTATATGAATGTGTTCGTGTATATGTGTATGTGTGTATTTGCGTATGTGTTTGTGTGTTTATGCATACGTGTGTGTGTGCGTGTACATGTTCATGCTCATGTGCATATGCATGTATTTATGTACACGTGCGTGTATGTGTGCGTATACGTGTACGTGTGGATATGTGTGTGTGCATATACATGTACAGTCACTAAAAAGATATCAGTAAGAAATCTTACGGAAATGGACGTAAGTAAACGCTAAACTCTGACACATTGTTCAAAAGACTTGGAAACTGTTGGTACGCCTGTGTATCAATGCGCCATTGTTTCTCATAGCTTTGTAGTTTATAAATGTGCGTCTTCATTATAGCAGCATTCAGTGAAGACATCTAAAATATTAACATGGTATCTAAGTTTATATATTACACAAATGTTATATTACTTGGAAGAAACAAATTGTTAACTGCTAAGGAACAGTGGAGTGTTTTATCATGGCGCGAATGACTGCCCGTCTGGGAGGGCGAGGGTTGAGAAAGGGAGTGACGGGTAGAGGTTGTCATGTAGACAGGAGAGCCTGTAGGGTTTTCTAGGCCGAAAACATGTTGTGGTGTGGCAATATCTATATCGTATGCTCTGTTTTGTGTGTGTGTGTGTGTGTGTGTGTGTGTGTGTGTGTGTGTGTGTGTGTGTGTGTGTGATTTCAGTAACAATAAAATATAAAAAAATTGTCGGTGCAAATATAATTACTTTCAATCTTGTCACATCTTCACGCATTAAATGGGGGGAAAAAGGTAGGGCGCGACGCTGTCACGACTACCAATTGTACAGGAACATCGATTCTGTTGTTCCATTCGTCTCCCACGAACACCTAAAACCACCAACCGGTACTTTTTTGAGTGACTGTACATGTGCGTGCGTGTGTGTGTAACGTCTATGTCATATCAAAAGCAAATATGTTGTTTTTGTTCATACGACAAGAGCCCCTGCGCATGTATGTACACAGAGCAAGTGATTGCCAACCAATGGCGGTGACTGGGGTCGAACCTAGTCTACATAATTAAGGACGAGTTGGAACATCAACGTCCCATATGACGTCACGCCAACAGAACAATTCGTCTTGCCCTCTGCTCCGACTTAACGAATTCACACACTACCAATTTGTCCTTGAACGCTTTTATAGTAATTATATTTAGTGGTGCAGGAGAAAGGAACGATTGATAAATTGAAAAAAAATATATATATTTTTATGCTAGTCATAGTGTCGTTCGGTAGGTTCTCAGAAACTCACCAATCCATTCCCACGCAGAGGGAAGTGAGAAGCCCTGTCACTTGTGGCAATCCGGGAATCGAACACATGACCACCTACTCATGAGTTCAAGACTATCCACTAAGCTACCGCGCAGCCTTCAAAGAGACATTCATGCAAAATGTCGCAAGACCAAAAGGAATCAAAGTAAAGCATTGTAACACGTACACGCCCTTTTGCGACATTAACACTGTTTATTCACTCTGTTCTGACTAATGTCAATTTATTTCATTCAGGTGAAGATAAGGTTCAGTGCTGAAGGTGTTGAGCCTGTATCAGCTACTTTGCAACAGTCTCCGACTTTCTTCTCCTTACCCCAGACAATTTCATTCATCTGAAGAAAGGACTCTGTTTTGAAGAGGAGATGAATATATCCTCGTTTTACACAGCTCCCAAATATATATATATATATATATATGTGTGTGTGTGTGTGTATATATATATATGATATATATATATATATATATATGTGTGTGTGTGTGTGTATATATATATATGATATTGCAAAGATCTGAAATTCTAGAGTATCTGATGGCTGTTCATCCTTACATGTTGATATTTGGGGTGGCTGATCTTAACAAGTTCATTCTGAACTAACCTAACTTAACCTGATCTAACCTCAAATGATCGTCACTGTCGGGGTGATTTACATTTACAAGCTCATTTCTGGGGTTGTTACTCTTTTCAAGACAATAATTGGGGTAACTTATCTTTACATGGATACTCTGGACTTGCGGATCTTTACAACGTCCAGAAGATAAGCAAATAAATAAAATTAAATGGAAAGTCGTGATTCAAAACAAAGGATTACAAAGGCGGAGCATACCGACAGGAGACATTTTGGTCCATATCTAGGTCGGATGCGAAAAAAATCAAAATAATAGAAAATGAATCAATAAAAACTATAATAATGTAAATAACAAATTAAATACATAGATAAATGCATAGGTATAGTTGAATAATAAACAAACAGATAAATAGTAAATAGTAATAAATTAACATATAACTAATAATTAATTAATGAAAATCAAGCAGACAAATGATAACAAAACAAAAACAAATAATATAAAATAAATGATGATCATTACATCATCTTGCTTAGGTGTTTGTCTAAATGATTCTTTTTTTAACTTTATTTAGTTTTCTCATGGTTCAAAAGACTTGCAGCTCACTACTTGTCACTCACTCACAAATTCTCCACTTGAACAACTTTACCTTTATAGTCGAGTATTACCCATCACCAAATTACCATAATCTGGACACGATATGCATCGGCATATAATTCATGGTTCCCCTTTCGATTGAATAGTTCGATAGTTGCCTATACAGAAGTTCCTCTCTTCTCCATCTTGTGGTCTTATCATGGAGCCTCTGTATAAGTTGCTCTCTCCTTCTATTACAAATGACCTTAATATAGATAGTTGTCTATTTTCCGTGCTCTGTGACCTTATCTTAGGTGGGAGGAAGAGACTAAGCAATAGGGAGTAGGGGGGATGGGGTGGGTTATGTGAAGGAGGTAGAGGGTAGCAAGTAGGAGTTGTGATGGGGATAGGTTGGGGGTTGAGGGTAAGGGGTGAGGTGGTAGGGTAGGGATGAGACGGGAGTGGGTGTCAGAAAGAGGGGTGATGATTGAGTGTACGGAGCTGGGGTAGTGAGGATAGGTAGAGAGGGGTGAGTGTAGGGGGTATGGAGCTGGGGAAGAATTAGGGATGGGGTGGAAGGATAGGAGTCAGGGTTAGGGTTAGGGGTGGAGTGGGGTTGGGGTTAAGGGACAAGGGGGTAGGGTTTAGCGTGGGTTTGGGGTTCAGAGGTAGGGATAGGGTAGCAGGGGCGAGGGAGATAGTGAGGACTTGGGTAGAGGAAAAAAGTGACCTAACGGAATAGTTTGAAGATGAAATAGTGTATCTGCAATCCTAAATATGCAACCAGGTAACGAGTTAGCTTGCCAGCGAGAAAGGACCCGTGCTCGACAAGGGGCTTTTCGGGCCCCGCGCTGTTTTTGCTTGGTTTGCTGGGTAGTTTGTCTGTTGGGTGGTTTGTTGGTTAGACGGTTTGTTGGTTGGATGGTTTGTTTGTTGGGTGGTTTGTTTGTTGGGTGGTTTGTTTGTTGGGTGGTTTGTTTGTTGAGTGGTTTGTTTGTTGAAAGTTTGTTAGTTGGATGTTTTGCTTATTGAATGGTTTATTTATTGTATGGTTCGTTGTAAGGTTTGTTTGTTCGTTGAATTGTTTGCTTGTTTGTTTGTTGGATGGGTTATTGGTTAACTTGTTTGATAAATGATTTTTCCGTTTGATTATTTATTTGTTGAAGGTTTGTTACATGGTTTGATAGTTGGATGCTTTGCTTATTTTTTTTTTCGTTAGATTGTTTGTTGAGTGGTTTGTCTATTGGAAACTTTATTGGACGGTTTGATGGATAGCTTACTTATTGACTGGTTTATTGGTTAAATGAGTTGTTTATTGGATATGTTTCTTAGATGTTTGTTGGTGAAATGGATAGTTTATTGGATTATTTGTTTGTCGGATGGTTTGTTGATTGGTTTGCTGTTTGTGTGGTTTTCTAACCGGATGGGTTGTTATATGGGTGAAAGGGACTGAGTGGAGGACAGGAGAAGGCTGAGAAAGAGATGGGGAAGGAGGAGGATGCATGAGGAACTACAATAAGTAATTAAACTCGCACTTACTTTTCTCCCCGTTATTGATAAGAATAAAGGGATGCAATTGTATCATTGAACATTCCTTGTAATATATATTTATTATTGTATATTGATTATGTATTTATACTGTATATTCAGTGTATTATTAAGTGTGAAAACCAAGCGTTCATTCTAAGCGCGCGGTTGTGATTTTTCCGCCAAGTCTGAGCTTGGTGGCGTGGCTTGGCGTCAAAAGCAGGCTTGGTTCTGCCTCCAAAGTGGCCGCGCGCTTGTCTTTGTTGTGCTAATGAATTTAGATATTCAACTCAAATTCGTTTCATGAGCCACCCTATGACAGAAAGGTACGCAAGAATTGGAGTTCAGAATCGCAATAACTACAAAATCACCAGCAGGAAAAACATGGTAATACAAAACGCATTGTTGAACTATTCCACAGAATTGCCATACTATAATAGTATAACCCTAATTTTCAACGTACAGTACATGACAAATCACATGTAATTTAATGTCCTAGAATTTCAAAATTAGGAGGGAATATGCAAAGATGTCATAAAACACAGAAATAGCCAAGCCATTGAATAATGAAATAATAAGAAATGAAATTGGTAATGGTTTGATAGAGTAATTCCAATATTTCTCACCGTAAGAATAACGTTCAGAGGCCTATTCTGTATTTTGAATTATTAGTAACCATTATTTGAATTAAAGGATGAAAAATTGTATATTTAGTGATACTATTTTTCTTGAGATTATTTATAACATGAAGTAGAATAAGTATTTAACCCATTCAACTCCGATGACAAGATGTCTTGTCATTTGGTCAAATAAAACAAAAATTCATAAAACACCAAAATGTTTGATCAAACACCAGAAAAATATGACGTCAGTCCTCACTTCGCTGCGAGCGAAGCGAGGACTGACGTCATATTTTTCTGGTGTTTGATCAAACATTTTGGTGTTTTATGATTTTTTGTTTTATTTGACCAAATGACAAGACATCTTGTCATCGGAGTTGAATGGGTTAATAACGAAATGACACTCTGACGACCCCTGGAAATTAGTCTTGACAGCCTTTTCTGCCAAGGCTGCCTGCCCCACCTCCCCCGTCTGTCTTCCCAGCTGTCTCCCCGAATACCCCATCTGATCTTCCCCTACTAATGCGTCACCTGGCCTACTTAATTACATACACTTCCACTTCCTCATGTTTTCCCCGTCCACCACCTTCGCCCCACAATCTAAGCCCTGTGCTTACCCCGGCCCCACCTGCACCGCCTACCCTGCTCCATTCAACATAAGAACGAAGAAGACTGCAGGAGACCATAAGGCCTACACTAGGCAGTTCCAAGTCCATTACAACCTGTCATCCCCATCCATAAAGTTGTCTAACCATTTCTTAAAACAACTGATAGTTTCAGCACTCACTACATGGTTACTAAGTCTGTTTCAATCGTTGACCACCCTATTAGTAAACCAATTCTTGCTTATTTCCTTCTTACATACATACATACATATACCAAGGCTTTTTCCCCCTTCCAAGGGAGGTAGCCAAAAAGGGAAAGGCATAAAAACACTCCCACCCATTTCATCCCTAAATACACTCCACACCCGTGCCACCCTTCTCGGCATCTGGGCACCTCCTGGATGACGGGTCATCCCTGCACCCCGCCCACCGCCCTGGGTCAGAAGCAGTGTCGCAAGACACAGTACATCCACAGCGAGGCCGCTTTGCATATAAGGCGAGGACGGGGAGAAATCCCTTCGGGCTGCGTCAAAATTTACTCACACATACTACCCCACCCCCAACTTCCCCGCCCATTCCTCCTCATGCAGTCACAACATCATCCATATACAACCATTCTCCACTCACCTCTGTCTTCCGTCCTCTCCCTTCCTTCCTCAACAGACATTCCCCTCTTCCCCAAAGCCCCCTTCACCCCATCCATCCACCTCATCCTAGGACGTCCCCTCATGTTCACTCCCTCCACATCTGCCTTCCATACCTCTTTTACTAGTCTTTCTTCACTCATTCTTTCCATGTGTCCAAACCATCCTAATATTCTTTCATCAACCCTATCTCCCAAAACCTTTTTCACCCCTGTTCTCCTCCTCACCTCCTCATTTCTCACTCTATCTAGCCTAGTAACCCCCACCATACTTCTCAGACACCTCATCTCAAACACATTCAAACTCCTTCTCTCTTCTTCTCTTATGTTCCACGTTTCTGCCCCATACAGTGCTGTTGGCACAATCACTCCTTCATACAGTCTCCTCTTCGCATCCATTCCCAAATGTCTATTCCTCATTACACTCTTTAAACCACCAAGGCATTTACTCGCTTCTCTCAATCTACATTCTACCTCCACCTTCACTCCACCTTTTCCTTCTTTTCCTTCTTAAATTTGAATTTGTCTAATTTAAATCAATTATTGCGAGTCCTGGCCTGTTGTTTTAATATGATGACCTTGTTTGCGTCACCCTTCTTAAAGTCTTTGGTCCACTTGAATACCTCTATTAGATCACCCTGCACTCTTCGTCTTTCCAGAGAGTGTAAATTAAGGTGCCTAAGGGCCCAATCACACCAAGCTTACGACCTGTTTCCGACCACCGGCTGATTTGTGCTATTCCTCTGTTTATAAAACTAATTCAATACAGTATAATTGGAACGAATCTCCCCCTCATGAAGATGAATATGAAGATGAATATGAAATAGCCTGGTGCTAATCATGAGAGAAACAAAAGTACCAACGTCGAAGGGGGTCGGAAACAGATCGTAAGCTTGGTGTGTCTGGGGCTAAGCCTCTCTTCATAAGGTAAATTTCTGAGCCCATGTATTATTTTAGTAATTCTCCTCTGTACTGATTCTAGTGAATTGATGTCCATTCTATAAGACGGAGGCCAAAACTGCACCGCATAGTCAAGGATGGGTCTAACTAACCGTCCTAGCAATGAAAACTAATGCTCTGTTAGCTTTATTCCTGGCGCTAATGCACTGTTTCCTGGATTTAAGCTCAGGGCTAACTACAACCGCCAAGTCTCTCTCCCACTCAATTTTCTCTAAAAACGTGTTATCTAAGCTATATCTGTTTTCGGGGTTGTGTAGCCCTACGTTTAACACGATGCACTTTGAGATATTGAAGTCCATTTGCCATTTCACCGACCATGTGAACAATTTGTTAAGATCATCCTGCAGAATATCGGTGTCGTCTCCTGACCTAATCAGGCTTCCTGTTGTAGTGTCGTCCACAAACTTACTAACATCACTATTAATCCCATTGTCCAAGTCGTTTATGTACATAATGAGCAATAAAGGACCCAAAACCAAACACTGGGGAACTCCACTCGAAATACTCTCCCATATGTATTTTACACCATTTATGGTAACTCGCTGTTTTCTGTCATTGATCCAAGCTCTAATCCATTTTAACACTTTCCTTCCTGTGCCATGGGCTTTGATTTTATTTAGTAGTCTCTGTTGGGGCACCTTGTACCGTCGTCACCCCCTGACTGCCCCCACTTGCCTCTACTTGTATCGCATTCCTTTTCTGCCGAGCCTGCCTTCCGCTTGCCCCGCCTGCCCCAACTAAACCCTTTGCCCCATCTGCCCCGTCCCCCGCTACGTCACTTCCCCACCTTGCCCTTATCCCACTTGCCCTACTGGCTTACCCAATATTCTCTCATTGCCTGTCTTACTTAAATGTTTGCCCCCTGCCTACTGTACACTACCTAACCTGCCTATCCTACATGCCCTCGTGCCCTCTTACCTGCCCCCCCACCTACCCCGCCTATTCCCCCAGGTACCTCCCACCAGCCCTACCCAACCCCTGGCCGGTCCCATTTATCTTGCCTGTCCCGTCTGCCCCCACCTGCCTCGCCTACAAACCCGCCTGTCCCCCAACCTACCCACCCCCTGCACCGTCTGCCTACTCACACCTGCCCTATTTGTCCCTCATATTACCCTCTACCCCACCCACTTCCTCATTTGTCCCGCCTACCCACCCTACCACCCCTCACCATCCCGCCTCCTTCCTCACTTGTGCCGCCAACCCCGACCACCGTAACCCCGTTTGCTCCGTCGCCAACCCTGTCTTCCCCTAATATCTACCCTGTTTGCCCCACTTGCCTGACCATTCCACCTCACCTATCCCTCTGCTACTTGTTCCCCTGCCTACTTTGTCTGAATCCCTGCCCCTCCCCTGCCTTCCGGGCCTTGGTCGACTACCCTGTTTCCCAGCCCTCGTCTTCCCCCTGCCTGCTCCGCCTGCTCTACCCCTGCTGCCTGTTTGCTTGCACCACTTGCCCCATTTGCCCCCTGTTTGACTCTCTCTAGCCTTCTCAGCCTAGTACCTACCTCCCACACTTGTTCCTCACCTGGCAGACAGCCTGTCCCTTCCCTACCCCATTCCCTGTTCCGCCCGCTCCGCAGCCCCTGCTTCCTCTCCTCTTTTTAGCTCCGCTTGCCTCCCCTGCCTGACTCCCTGCCCCCTCGTCTGCCCCAACTACCTCACCTCCAGCTTAAGTCCCCCCAGCTGCCTAGCCTGGTCCGCCTGTCCTCATCTTTACCCTTCCCTACCCCATCTGCCCTCCGCCTGCCCCGCTACCCGCTTCTACCCCAATCTTACTCCCCCGCCTGCATCGCCGCCCTTCTCCGAGCCTGCCTACCCCGTCTAAAATCGCCCCACTAGACCCCCTACCCCGCCTAACCCCGCACTTGCCACCCCACAGCCCTCGCCTGTCCTCTCCTGTAAAAATGGACATAGTCTATATGACCATAGGCTGGCGGCAATGAAGCAGACATATGTTAGACATTATATTAAATCATATTTCACATCTAACTTTTCCTTGGTCAATTGATATCCTATAAATGTCAACACTGATTCTATGTGTGTATGTGTGTGTGTGTGTATGTGTGTGTGTGTGTGTGTGTGTGTGCGCGTGTGTGTGTGTTTGTGTGTATGTGTGTATGTGTGTGTACGTGTGTGTGTGCATGTGTGTGTGTGTGTGTGTGTGCATGTGAGTGTGTGCATGTGTGTGTGTGCATGTGTGTGTGTGCATGTGTGTTTGTGCATGTGTGTGTGTGTGTGTGTGTGTGTGTGTGTGTGTGTGTGTGTGTGTGTGTGTGTGTGTGTGCCCGCGTACTTGATTCATCTGCCATTTCTCAGATGATGTAAAATGCTCCATTCAATTTGTTTGGGTTCTCGTTAGCTAATATTGTAACAAATTACGACATATTTGTCATATACGGCAACAGGTGGTCTGCGTTCCTCATCTGCCTTGGATATTTCGATGTTGCTTCAGTATTCATCTTTGTCAGGTCAACTCAAAAACACGCCGCTAATCTATTCCATCAATTCTGAGATGATATATATAATAATAATAAGTATTGCCATGCGTTATCCTTGTACACGGCTTAGCAAAAGTGAAGCGATTTTAATGGAAATGTGTTCCTTGTTATTGTTTTATTCTTGTAGGGTCTGACAAAATCAACAAGGAACGTTTCTAAATTCTCCGTGATTTTGCCAGATTTTATCATTATATAGATTCAAGAAAAAACATAGATCTGGCAACAACGCAGTTAGATGACTAGGCTTCTGTGCAGTGTATCAGATTTTAGAATATATAAGAGAGATAATGAGAAAAGTGTTCAAATCTGGCAGAAGCACTACTCCATGGAGTTGTCAGATTTTGTGAGAAGGGGGATAATAACCAGAGTATTTTGCTTCGAAATTGCTGCACTTATGCTTGTTAATATAAAATATATATATATATATATATATATATATATATATATATATATATATATATATATATATATAAATGAATAGATGAGAATACTTACCAAATGTTACATTTTTGAAAACATGGTTGCCATCATAGATCTTACTAATGAACAATAGAAAGATGAATAAGCATCTGAATGTGTAATAAGACCAGAAGCGTGTTTTATATTTTTTCGTCTAAATAAAATTGACAATGTATATCATAATATATATATATATATATATATATATGTATATATATATGTATATGCACTAAGAACCCACTATTATTTGGATTTAAGAAAAGAAGAAAATAACGGATTTCCGTATATTTCGATCACTTGCTGTGATCCTCTTCACGCGGAATACATAGACAAGAGAACATACACATATTATATACAGATGAGAGAGGTAAAGTTAGGGAACATGGTTAAGTCAACTCAAGTGGCATCTATATTGTTGTGCGGGTTATGTGGTAAATCGTCCGCTTTTACAATATGGGGAAATAATTTATCAACTGCCAAGGTGGTTATGTAATCTGGTGACCATTGGCCTTTTGAGATGTTAAAATTCGGGAATTGTTTTATTAAGGAAGATTCAATTATCTTCCTTTTGTAACTATCTCAAAAGGCCAATGGTCACCAGATTACATAACCACCTTGGCAGTTGATAAATTATTTCCCCATATTGTAAAAGCGGACGATTTACCACATAACCCGCACAACAATATAGATGCCACTTGAGTTGACTTGTCCATGTTCCCTAACTTTACCTCTCTCATCTGTATATAATATGTGTATGTTCTCTTGTCTATGTATTCCGCGTGAAGAGGATCACAGCAAGTGATCGAAATATACGGAAATCCGTTATTTTCTTCTTTTCTTAAATCCAAATAATAGTGGGTTCTTAGTGCAATTACTAATGTGTAACGACATTACTGGACAGTGATATAAGTATATATATATACATATATATATATATATATATATATTCAAAACTATATATATATATATATCTACAAATATATAGATATATATATATATATATATATAAAAACATATATATTTTTATATCTTTATATATATCTTTATATATATATATATGTATATGTATATATTATATATTTGGACGCTACAAGAATGTAGTGGCAACCGAATCTACTGTAGGTCGTAGGTCGACTGAGACCCCTTTCAGTCTGATGCTCCCACGTTAAGTGAATAGAATTTATCGTCATTGGACAGAATAACACACACACGTGCACATACACACACACACACACACACACACACACACACACACACACACACACACACACACACACACACACACACACAATTCTAACTTTTGTTTTTGAGGGGAAGTATTACACCCAGATTTACAGTATGGGTATGGGGAACCCGTTATCACCTGTTTTAGCTAACATTTACATGGAATATTTTGAGATATATATATATATATATATATATATATATATATATATATATATATATATATATATATATATATATATATATATATATATATATATATATATAGACGAGGAGATAAGAAAAATCCACGGGATACTGCCATTGCTTGAACTCAAGAGAGTGAGGACAAGAAAAAGCATGTTAGTATGCATCACCGAGACCTTAGCTCACTGTCAGTTACTGGCTATCAGTTATGCAGTGACTGGTACAGAGTGAGAATTATCATAAAAAAATCTTCCGCGAACCATGGAAATTAATCATTTTGAGATGAGGGTGAACATTAAATTCTTGATGAAACTCAAATGGAAGGGGATGCATATTAATTAGGCTTTGCAGAGTTGTTGTGACCATAAGGATCCAGAGAAAGCAGCCGTCAACAAGTGGATTCAGTGATTCTAGGAAGAAAGGGAAGACTTGGAAGATGATCCTCGGACGGGAGACTAAGAACATCGAAAAATTATGAAATGACTGATGCTGTTAGAAATCTTCTTAAAGATAACATAATAACAACAGTTAATCAAATAGCTTTTGCCCTTGAAATGTCGTGTGGCTCAACAAAATCAATTTTGCATGAAGATCTAGAACTCCTCAGGCTTTCTGCGCGATGGGACCCAAACCATCTGATTCTGACCAAAATTGAGGTTCTTGAAGAGCTGTTTATAAATGAAATTATTACGGGCTATGAAACCTGGATCTATCAGTATGATTCTGAAAGTAAACTGCTTCCCAAACAGTGGGTTCGGCGTTGATCATCTGAACCGATCTAGTTCAAATACGAAAAGTCAGTTCAGAAAATGATGGCCATGGTGTTCTGGGATTCGAAAGAAGTGATGCTTGTGAACTTCCTTGACGGAAAAAGAACTGCTAGCGGGCCTTACTATGCAGAAACTTTAAGGAAACTGAAATCAGCACTATCCCCCCCCCCAAAAAAAAAGAAGAAGAAAAAAACAGCGAGGAATCTTGCATGGTGGAATCCCTTTACACCTTAACAAGGTGCCAGCACATTTTGCGAAGGATATACTTCGAGACTCCCGATAGGAAGCGTTACCTCACCCGCCTTATAGTTCAAATCTCGTCTCATCGGACTTCTTCCTCTTTCTAAAGCTCAGACATGAATATAAAACATACTATGAATACGTAACGTAGTTTCGAGAGAGGATTGCTGAGTTCTTCAGAAAAGGTTTACAAGAGTGGAAACATTGTCTTAAGAAGTGTTTTGAGCAGGGTGGTAATTACGTTGAAAAACAAATGTTTTATGTTTGCTGACTTCAGTTGAATATATATATATATATATATATATATATATATATATATATATATATGAGGTTGTTAATCTTCTTATGGGTATTCTCAAGCTTTCTAACAAGAACTCGGCCATTTGTGGGGTGGGCATAAACCAGATTGCCAAAATAATTCATTTATTCAACGTTTCGTCTGCAAGGAGACATCTTCAGGAAAATCTGTAACGTATAAATTACCGAGATACAGAAACATAATATAATTCTGGGATTGTTTTATTTACCCTCGTGTGTGTGTTGTGTCAGTGGCTTTTGGTGGTTATTCCCATAGGGCTTGCTACTGTGTTAGTTTTGTCATAAGTATTACCCAAAAATAAACTGTAAACAACAGCTGATGTTATTCCGTCAACAGTTCCTGTCACTGCAAGAAAATAAGTTTCATAAATGAAATAATTCTTGTCAATTTCTAACGAACTTACTCATACAATTCGTACCAAGAAAACGAAAACAGGATTGGCGATGGTGGACTGTCATTCACTTTCATTCTTTGTCCTACCATTCATATGAGACACATCATAATACAGTTAATTCTGGAGTGTGCTTTGCTATCATGGAGCAGGAGCCCCATTATTTCATAGATACATACATAATACATATATATGTAAATTCACATATATTCAAATGCATGCTGGTATATACATACATATGAATGTGTAATATAATATATATAAATATACATGTATGTATATGTATGCATGTAATGTCATTTATTCAATGAGTTAAACTGTAGCTCGAGTTCACTGTGTGTTAGTCTGTTAATATTCAAACGTCATAGAGCTCATTCTCCACCCTAAACATTCCTAGATAAAACCCTTATTGTCATGGTCGTGTTACTAGCCTTACTTTAGCCACGATACAGTGTCAACCTCATCCTATCTTTTATATTATTGCCCACTCGGATCCACAAAGAATCTTCGAAACCACATTCAATTCAGTTACAGGTAGTAAATCCTAACTCAACGCAGGTCATAAACAAATCTGAACCATGTAAACAAAGCGATCAGATTACGATCACTGTCTGGCTACTTTTGAGCAGTCGTCCACTCGGACGATTTGACTCCACTTGTAAGTACCACAGTAGCTTCTTGTCTACGAGTCGCAAGTCTACGTGCATTTGCTTCCTTGCAAATTTACGATGAGTATGAGTCTGTTAGACCATAAGGACTTATATCGTATATCTACGATGTAAACATATACACTTAGTACGACT
Source organism: Oratosquilla oratoria (assembly GCF_046742065.1). NCBI lineage: Eukaryota > Metazoa > Arthropoda > Malacostraca > Stomatopoda > Squillidae > Oratosquilla > Oratosquilla oratoria. Next base: position 67,080,670 of record NC_134781.1, on the reverse strand, counting down.
CTACCTGAGAGGCACTAGCCACTGTATATGTAGTGGTGACTGCATCTATGCTGTTTAAATAACTATTCATATATTCTTATTGGTGGTTGTGTTTAAATGACTATTTATATACTCTATTACTTTGCCATGATTTTATAGGAGTTTTGATACTAGTGTTTAAATTTCTAACACGGCAACTAAGAATATTCTTAGAGACAGAATAGGATCATCCTTGGGTATGTAGGGTTAGGTACCTCAGTGATGCCCCTACTGACCAGAGTCCCATAGTATTCT
>NC_134781.1:67065397-67067897 GCF_046742065.1 Oratosquilla oratoria | reverse complement strand
GTAAAGACTTCCGAAAAGAGAACCAATTCCGAAAACAGTATCGTATACAAAATCCCAGGCAATAGTTGCGCAATGGCATATTATGGCGAGTCATCAAGGGGATTAGATAAAAGAATTTATGAACATAAAAACGGCATAAAAGCGCATAGGACATCGAGTTCTTTAGTAGTTCATGCGGAAAAATTCGATAATTTACCAAACTGTTCCGTACCTTCCCCTGTGTTAATGTTCTCTATTATCCAAACCATTTGTCGGACGAAAGAAAGAGTTGCGTAAGCGAAACTATATACTTCGATTGCTAAATGCAATCCTCTTCATATATATATATATATATATATATATATATATATATATATATATATGTATATATATATATGTTGAATCACAGTCGAAAAATTTGACTAAATTTGGCCTAGGAAAACTCAGAATGACGGCGGGGATACTTTATTCCCATTCGTTTCGGCTGTATGCCTTACTCTGAGTAAGGCATACAGCCGAAACGTAAGGGAATAAAGTACCCCCGTCCTCATTTTGAGTTTTCCTACGCCAAATTTACTCACACACACACACACACACACACACACACACACACACACACACACACACACACACACACACACACACACACACACACACACACACACACACACATATATATATAATACATATATATATATATAACGTATATATATATATATAAATGAACATATTTACATACCAATTATAATGATTGAGATCTTATACGAGGAAAGCAATGATGGCGTCAAGTCGGAAGGTAATTTAAGAGGTAACACATCCTCTTGGCGTCGGAGGCATACAAAGGCTTCCCAGGACCACTCGTCATTATTCATCCTAGCACTTGGTTTTCTGGGAAGGAAAAACTAGATATAAAGAGGAAGGCCTCCCGAGTAGTGGAAAGATATATAATACTATGTGTACATCGTGTTCAAGCATATCTTTTCCTTTGAAGTTTATTGTGTTTTGGTTATAAAAATGTTAGACAGATGTGGTTTCATATATATATATATATATATATATATATATATATATATATATATATATATATGTATATATATATAGTATTATGTGTATATCGTATTCAAGCGTACCTTTTCCTGTAAGTAAAGTTTCTTGGGTATTAGTGATACAAAATGTTTCAGGTGTGGTTATATATATATATGTATATAATTATATATATATATATATACATATAATGTATATTTCCTTGTATATATGGATATATATGTGTGTATATATATAATTATATATATGTATATAAATATATATATACATATATGTATATATATGTATATAAATATATATATATACATATGTATATATATGTATATAAATATATATATACATATATGTATATATATGTATATATATGTATATAAATATATATATATACATATATATATGTATATATATATGTATGTATATATGTATGTATATATATGTATATATATTGTATATATATATGTATATATATGTATGTATATATATATATATATGTATATATATATATATATATATATATATATATATATATATATATGTATATATAAAGGTGAAGAAGTGTACCAAAGAATATAATTCTTATGTTTATATATATATATATATATATATATATATATATATATATATATATATATATATATATTATGAAAGAACAAATAAATGGGATTCGATATATTGGAAAGGCTTCCTTTAACCAAGAAAATATTAGGATTATAGAAAAATGTAGGAAATGGTAACCTCCTTCAATGCCAAAATGTGGCAAGGAAATTACGAAAGGAGGTACTTACTGTAGATGTGACCGAAGCTGTATCCTTTGCCCTACGTGGTCGGATAGCCGAACAGGAAAGTAATGAAAATAATATATAAATAAATCACAGAATACGCTGTAGTTTTTTTTCTTCTAGAACAAAATCATCTGACGCCAGATAGAAAAATATATATTATAAAAAAATTTATTAGAAAATGTATATATGATAGAAAAAAAGAGAGTAGTTTTAAAATAATTCAAACTTCAAACTTACAAACAGGAGACATCATTATTTTTTCAACTGAGTAGTTAACTTAATTATTTTATTCTGTCTAATACAAGGCAATTTTGTTAAGCTTTAAAGAAATCCGTCGATCTCATAGGATCAAAAGTGGATAGATTGTCAGGGTCAAGAATACTTGTAGCCAATAACCCCCAAGATATTACCAATAGTAATTTCGAAAATGGAGTGCGCATTCAGACACTATTATATTTCAAAAATTGCCTTTTTCATTATTTTTTTCATACTCAAAATGAAATTCAATAAATCAGTGCAATAATGAGTACTTGCAGGCCTGTGGTTGGACCACCCTCAGCTAAATCAACCAATTTCTTTTTCCAGTTTCTCTTACCTGAATCCACGGCCTCATGACATCAGCCAACGCTCGTATATATATACATATATATGTATAGATATATATATATATACATATATATATGTATATATATGTA
>NC_134781.1:67050397-67052897 GCF_046742065.1 Oratosquilla oratoria | reverse complement strand
AGACCGAGTCTTTTACTAATATTTTTCATCTTGATGAAATAACAGATATCAAATCCCCAAAATGGAGGGCGTGTAAGCAAATAAGATACAATCTTGTTTGAATTCCCGTCCGCAAGGCAAGCAACTACAATCCTTCATTCGGGCCGCAGGCAAGGCTATCCATCATTGAAATCAAGTCGGTAATTTCGCTTGACAATTTCGCCCACCCAAATACAGTAAACAGAAGCCTGACATTTTCATCCTAATATTCCTGTTGGATGTGTGTCATTTTTATTCATGAACGAATGAGATGCCTTACGGAGAACCAGCAGATGTCTCACTAATGCAGTCAGATGGTGTTTTGTGTTAACGCATATGTACACATGGAGACGTACATGCTGACGCACGTACACACACACACACACACACACACACACACACACACACACACACACACACACACGCATGTGCGCGCCCTCGCGCAAATGCACACACGCACTCTTACTAACAAATGTATATACAAACGTATACACATACACAGGCACGCACACATGTATATACCACATACACATACTTATCCACATACGCACACGTATACATGTACATATATAAACATAAAGGAGCACACATATCTGCCTACAGCCCTACACGAACACACTTACACATACGCACACTCACACACTTACACACACACACGTACAGCTACACAGAAAACTATCGTTAGTAGGGGTGTCGAAACATTCGCGAATGAACATAACCTTATGATACCGAAGGGTTGGTATTTCTGGGGTTCGAATTGTTCGAATTCCTTCTGAATGAATATGAATCGAATAATAGTTCCGAAGTTCATATGGATTCACTATGACATGATAATCTTATTTCCGATGGAGACTTCAACTTGTCTCAAATTGTTTCGTTGTTTTGTGTCAAAATGATTAGCGTGATTTACTAACGATAGTTTTCTGTGCAGCTGTACATATATGTATATATATATATATATATATATATATATATAGATATGTGTGTTTGTGTACGTATGTATGTATATATATATATATATATATATATATATACATGTATATATATATATATAATATATATATATATATATATATATACATATATATACAGATATGCATATATAATTATATATATATGTATGTATATATATGTATATGTATGTATATATATGTATATATATGTATATACTGTATATGCATATGTATATGTATGTATATATATGTATATATATATGTATATACTGTATATGCATATGTATATGTATATATATATATGTATATATATATGTGTGTGTATATATGTATATATATATATGTATATATATGTATATATGTATATATATGTATATATATATATATGTATGTGTATATATATGTATATATATACATATAGATATGTATATATATATGTATATAAATATATATATGTATATCTATACATATATATGTATATCTATACATATATATGTATATGTATATACATATGTATGTGCATATATATATATATATATATATATGTATATACATATAATATGTATACATAGATTAAACATTTCTAACCGAGGCGGATGATTGTGTGAGAAGCGTGTAGACCACGAACAGACGGATGGTGCGAAACGTTATAGGGATGACGTAACGGGAAATACGGGAAGACGTTATCCGGGATCGTTTCCCGGACGCGGGCGACCCGTGACCTTCCGGTGCGTCTGGTCTGGGCTGATGACAACATAGGCCGAACCGCTGTTGAAATGGATGGTGATCGATATTGTCCTGAGGTGACAGTCATTAACAGACATTGAGAATCGAGCCCGGGATCAAAAGATTGCGTAGTGGGGACAGTGTTCAAGTTGCCACGCTCACATCTCTCCAAGTTCTCTTATAACGTGTAGCTCTGCAACCAAGCTACGAGTATATGGAACACCGCTGTCTAGGATCCAGGGAGGCGCACTGCCTCTCCGCACCGTTTGGCGGTATAAATTATTTCTCTTAGTCACATTTTCTTTTCTTTTTTTATCTGTATTTGTTTATTTTCATTTGTTTAATTATTGATTGATTTATTTGTTTATTTGTTTTTTATATGTTCATTTGTTTGTCTATTTATTCATTAATTTATTCATCGATTTATTTACCAATATTTATCTATTTGAATAGAATCACCAGTGATGGTGTAGTCAATCAAATAATTCCGACTGTCGTCCCTGGATTCGAACCAAGGCTCGCGTGATTACGATGCTGACACTTGGACAATCTATCCCCTAGTGGTAGTGTCGGCATTGTAATCACGCGAGCCTTGGTTCGAATCTGGGGACGACAGTCGGAATTATTTGATTTATCTATACATTTATTGATTTATTTATTACTTTACTTACTTATCTGCCTATTCATCTATTAATTTAATGTTTTTTATCTATTTGCTTTTTCATATTTTTATCAATTTATTGATTTGCTTACCTATTTATTTTAATTATCCATTTACTCTATTGCAATTTCTTTTCCAATTT
>NC_134781.1:67042897-67045397 GCF_046742065.1 Oratosquilla oratoria | reverse complement strand
ATATATATATATATATATATATATATGTGTGTGTGTGTGTGTGGTGTGTGTGTGTAATATATATATATTATATATATATGTATATATATATATATATATATATATATATATATATATATATATATGTAATGTATATATGTGTGTTGTACATTTGTCCACAATCTATATGTAAATAGCTTTCCTGGTCTGGAAACCTTTATTATTTCTATGTGAACTTTGTCAGACTATTTCATTCTTTTGTAGAAATACTCTCCTCCCGTTAAAAAATTTGTGTAAATTTCACATCCCTGTTAAATAGTATTTTTTCTATTTTAAATGTTTGTACTTGTGAAACAGCTCAGAAAAGAATTCTGAGTATTCATGATGATCATTTGTCTTAACCTTCTCAGTGTCGAAGGTGACTTAGGAGTTTCATTTTGGTCGTCGTCGGTCGATTTTATTCAGCTGAAGAAAGCATTGAATACTAAAAAGGTTAATAAAAAAGAAAAAGGAAAATCTCTCTTTAGTTTGTAAAAAAAAAAAAAAATGCCTAACAACAGAACCAAATGTCAAGTATGCTTAGTAATTGAATGGAATAGACCCTTTCAACCTATCGATACAATTCTATCTATTTTGTTCCCATGAATGATAACGAAAATTGTTGAACCAAAAAGACTATTTTAGGCTAATTCTATCAACGTTTGTCGTACGATAAGTCTCTTAAGCTGAATATATTCGTCTGGCGCAAGCCAGAATAAAACCAGTAAATTATGTATGCCAACATTTCGTGTAATCCGTAGCCAGGCGATTTCATTCACTTGGAGGGTAATCATCGGATCGCAAGGGTGAAGAGAATGATTTCTAAAAGAGAGAGAAAGAGAGAGAGAGAGAGAGAGAGAGAGAGAGAGAGAGAGAGAGAGAGAGAGAGAGAGAGAGAGAGAGAGAGAGAAAGGGAAAAAATCTTGTAGCAGCTTCCACTCCCCTCCCCTGAGGCTGTCGCACCGTTTCTTGCTCACACATGCGGTCACACAAAAGCTCGCGTCCTTCAACTCCCCCCTCCCCCCTCTCCCCCATCTCCCCCCTCTCCCCCACCTCCTTCCCCTACCTACCTCCTCCCCCTACCCGCCTCCTCCCCCCCTACCCACCTCCTCCCCCTACCCGGCTCCTCCCCCTACCCACCCCCTTTACCCCATCTGACCCGCTCCCACCCTCCAGCCTCTCCTCCTCCTCCTCCTACCCCTCCTCCCCTCCTCCTCCTTCTCCTCCTCCTCCTCCTCTTCCTCCTCCTCCTCCTCCCCCTCCTCCTCCTCCTCCTTCTCCTCCTCCACCACCACCATCCAGCACGCATCCTCACATCCTCTCCTCCACAACATACCTGGATTCAAACGAACGCATGTTCCCCTGTCTTCGTCTTCATGTTTCCATAGATAAACAAATTTGTCTTGCGTTGGCCAGCATAAGAACTATCAAGTGCGTCACCATGTCACCATAGAACGAATGTCCCCCCCTATTTACCTTTTGTTATTTATTTAGTTATTTATCATTAATGTTATTTATTTTTTATACAAAGTGACAGTTTTTTGTCGGTATGGTCTACCATACCTGTATATCTCCCTTTCCTATGGAGTCCTTTTCTAATTCTATTCTGGTTAGCGTCATTAATTATGTTCGACTGGGGATTCAGACATCGTTCAGCTAACCTCTTTTACTACGATGCTGTGCTTTGAATATTTTCTTCTGGCTAATTTCAGAAAGTTCTATTCAGGTGAGTAAACCTCATTGTACGAAGGAAGTTTAACGTTTGGTGACGCGATGTTTTACTAAATCTGAATGACATCGTCAGGGGTTGATTTTTTTTTTTCTTTTTTTTTTTTTGAGTCAATCGCTTAACTTGGGGATCTGAAACCCTACGTTCTTCCTGATGTCACTCGTTGATCCTTGGGGTTTCGAGGAAGGACGAATCCATAAAACTAACCACGGTCCTAGAAAGAATTAGAATAATTAATCTTTTGGAGCAAAATCATTCTAGATCTGGATAAATTAATGTGTAAAAGCAGCAACGACTGCAGCAGCACTTGTAGGAGAGAGGCCAAACGCAGAGTATGAGATCCAACATATTTGACGTTTCGCCCAGCAGGGCGTTTATATCCCTCATTGATAATATAAATCAGAATAGTGGGTTTTTTGTAATAAATAAACCATTGGCAATTTTTAATAACCAAATAACAAGCAATTTGCACAAATTGTGTGTACACCCCCTTTTTATGTTTGTTTCTTGCCACAAGCTCGGGCTATATAAGGAGTAAAATGTTTCTCAGCTGTGTTATTTCTGAAGAAGCCCTGCTGGGCAAAACGTCAAATACATCAGATCCCATACTTTGCGTTTGGCCTCTCTCCTACAAATAAATTAATGTGTTCTTATTCGAGTTGGCCTATGAGTGTGTGGGTGATAGGTCTTGCTCAAGGTGAATAACATCACATGAAAGGTACAAAAAAGCAACACATTTACTGTAAAAAGGGT
>NC_134781.1:67030397-67037897 GCF_046742065.1 Oratosquilla oratoria | reverse complement strand
CCCCTTTCCTATAGCTTTCTCACATATCTGTCTTACCACAAAGATCTGATCTACACAACCTCTACCTGTCCTAAATCCACACTGTTCCTCACCAATTACTCCTGTTCCTCTCCTAATCCTCTCAATCAAGATCCTCCCATAAGCCTTCCCTACTACACTTAACAGGCTAATCCCTCTGAAACTACTACATTCACGCTTGTCCCCTTTTCCCTTGTAAAGAGGAACTATACAGGCACTTCTCCAGTCCTCCGGTACTCTACCCTCTCTCCAGCAAACATTAAATAACCTCACCAACCAGTCCACCATCACTGAACCTCCCTTTTTCAGACATTCTGCATGGCATCCATCCAGACCAGGTGCCTTACCTGCTTTCATCATCTTAACAACTGCCTTCACCTCATCCTTCCTTATTTCTCCTCCATTCTCCATAATGTATATATATATATATATATATATATATATATATATATATATATATATGTATTTCTCCTCCATTCTCCATATATATATATATATATGTATACATATGTATGTATATATACATACGTGTATATGCGAATTTCACTGAGAAACTTTGGGAATGTATCCCATATTGAAAAGCAAACTCCACTTTACAGTTGAACGCAAAAATATGACATTTTGAAGTGTGGTGGCTTGTCAGTACACTTAAAAACATAAGAACATAAGGATGAAGGAGACTGCAAAAGACTTTAAGGCTTACACTAGGCAGTTCCATGTCCAATACCACTTGTCATCCCCATCTATAAAATTACCTAACCATTTCTTAAAACAGCCGATAGTTTCAGCGCTCACTACATGGTTACTAAGCCTATTCCATTAGTTGACCACCCTATTAGTAAACCAGTTTTTGCCTATTTCGTTCTTAAGCCTAAATTTGTCCAATTTAAATAGATTACTGCGAGTTCTGCCCTGTTGTCTTAATATGATGACCTTGTTTGTGTCACCCTTCTTAAAGCCTTTGGTCCACTTGAACACCTCTTATTAGATCACCCCGCACTCTGCATCTTTCCAGAGAGTAAGTTAAGGTGCCTAAGCCTCTCTTCGTAAGGTAAATTTCTGAGCCCATATATCATTTTGGTCATTCTCCTCTGTACTGATTGTAGTGAATTAATGTCCATTCTATAGGACGGAGACCAAAATTGCACCGCATAGTCAAGGATGGGTCTAACTAAAACTATACAGAGTTAGATAATTACCTCTGCACTTCTTTTCGTAACCGTCCTAGTAATGAAACCTAATACTCTGTTAGCTTTATCCCTGGCGCTAATGCACTGTTTCCTGGATTTAAGGTCAGGACTCACGAGAACTGCCAAGTCTCTCTCGCACTCAGTTTTCTCTAATAACGTGTTACCTAAGCTATATCTGTTTTCGGGGTTGTGTAGCCCTAGATTTAACACGCTGAACTTTGCGGCCAACATAGCACCAACAAGCCGCTACTCTCTGCCCTCTGTTCCCCATTCCCCATTAGTCAGTCAACTGGTAATGGACATAATGGGGATAGGGAGTAATGGGTTGTCGGTATTTGTTTGGCTCTAAATTGTGCTGACTTGGAATACCACACTACTCTCAAAATATCATGGTTTTACATTTTGTCATAAAACAAAGTGAATTTGTTTCAATAGGGTACGTGACTGAAAGGTTTCCCGGTAAAGTTCGTATATGTGCTGTATATAACCATAGTATAGAATGAAATCAACTGGAGACCAAAAATTCATCTTCGGAATATAACACGGAAGATCCAGAGAAGAACACCTTGTTTTTACGAAGTGAGTTCGAGTAATGCCGACTTCGAAGAATGCCGGGTTCTCGCCTCCACTCGTAACATATCTATGCACCACGAAGAACTTGTAATTAAGACAAAATATTGGCTACTAATTTGCCATCATTTGTCTTCTGACTCAGCGGAACTTTCTGAGTTAGAATTCAGTTGAGGTTCAGTCTGTGCCTTCCCGTGGTGCCTCAACGCCAACTCTCAGTTTATTGACAACAGGATGGCGTTCATCTTCCTCAAAGTAATTCGATATAGATAATGGCGATGTTGGTTAAGTTAAGTACAACAGAGTTTAACGAAGTTTCGTGGAAACGGAGTGATGGTGCATATAGAGAAGCGCCTGGAATTATCATACAATTTGGCGAGAAGGTTTCACGAGTAAATTTTTTAAACTAATAAATTCATTTATTTTACAAAGACTTAGAAGAATTCTTATCCAACTTTGGCTCTCTTAAGAGTTTTAGGGGTTTGGTACAGGCTGATGACAGATGATTTTATTCATTATGCAGAGAATAGAACAAAGAAGAAGAATAGTAAAGAAAAAAATGAATAATAATTTGAATTATATATAAATTTGTAATAGTAAAAACCAAATACGAGTAAATAGACTAAAATTAATAAACATAAATGAGCGGTCAAATGAAAATAAATAGATGAATATTATGTTATTAGATAACTGAATGAATAAGTAAGTAAATAAATTAATGAATATATAAATAAAATTTGTAGAAATAGGTAGATGGTTAAAATAAAAGGTGGATCGGTATTTTCTTAACAAATTTCAAAACACAACAATCTCTTCTATATCCGAACTAAATGAACCACGGTGTGTTCGGTTTTAAGGAATGTTTGGATTCGCAAAATAAAGTGATCAATCCCCCCCCCCCAGTCTCCACTACACTCCAGTGCTAAGTGTTCAAATATTTATGAATTAAAGTGGTACGTAATGGGGTACAATACACATAAATCGTACTTCGGACAATGGCAATCCACATAATCGCAGTTCATTTACGGGAGGGATTATTCATGCGATTGCCTCAGCGAGAAGCTCACTCTACTCAGCAAAGGTACGTTATGCTCGGTGCGATCATCGTTCCCTGCTCAACGATTATGAATAAACAATTTTCTAGAGCATTTTTTCTTTGTCTTTTTAGCGACTAACAGCAATCGCTTGAAGCAAAGCAAACCCACTCAAACACAAAGAATCAGTGCAACAAACAATCGCTGCCGCCAGTGTATACCTGTATACCTGTGTATACGTTATATACGTGGTCGTGGCCACCGCGAGCCACCAGTGTAACCGTTATGGTAGGTTATATGGTTACGTAGGGAAGTCTTAATGTGGCGAGATAGACTCCAAAGCGGGAGTTTTCTTTGTTTATTTAAACAAGAGATTCAGGTTAAACTACAAATGCAATTGCCCCTTTGGGCTAAATACAATAAGTGCCAGGCCTTGACCTAGGGCACGATAGCTCTGACCTCCGGCCGGTAGGTTCGTGACCTACCCAGCCTCTGGCAGTAGGTTCTTCACCTACCCCAGCTCTCGCGCCGTGACATGGGTGTTAAACATTTTATAGGAGTGTTAGTGGTTTCAAGCAAGAGTGTTAGTCTTGTTATTCATTGCATGGGGTCTGTTCTATGTAAGAGGGTCAGTCCTACAATTGGTGGATATTGTTTGGTATATTATATATATATACTAGTTTATGCTTAATACACTAGGGCAGTTATAATAAAAGGATTTATGATAGGTTAGTCTGGTGACACTAGGCATCTATATCTTGTTTGTCTTCAAATGTGCTGCGTTAGGTGTGCATGTCGTGGGAAACGCAAGGTAAGCAAGAGGAAGTCTCGCTCTGTTGCAAGCATGTGGATCACGTGCGTGGTGGGTGATGGTTAGTAAGTGGTAATGGATACACATCGTTGAGCCATGAACGATCATCGTTGAGCGATAATCGTACTGGGCAAAACTTACCTTAAGAACATCCACAGCAACGTTTTTGTCAAATAAATTGAAAATCTGAAACGACTGAATTGATACTTTTCTACTTTATATAAAATCATTCATTGACAGAGGTAAATTAATACAAATGAATAGGTTAACAGACGAATGAGAATTGTAATAGCGTCGACCTAGCGAATAGATAAGTTTGATATTTTCTTTATATGATGAATCGTTATAGACTTGTACAGAAGTAAGCTACTTTATTCTTGTTCTTGTGTACGTTAATTTATTTAATTTCATGTACATATAAGTTTGATCAATGTTAAGAAATACTATAATATTCAATGAATGTATTAGCAGTGATTTGAGCTGAACACGCCGTGGATAATATATATATATATATATATATATATATATACATATATATACATATATATATATATGTATATATATATGTATATATATATGTATATGTATATATATGTATATATATATATGTATATGTATATATATGTATATATGTATATATATATATATGTATATATATATATATATATATATATATATATATATATATATATATATATGTATATATATATATATATATTAGATTAGCCTCCAAATACAAAATGTTTGTGGGTCTGGTCCGTAGCGGCGTCGATTCCCTTAGCCTTGTTGTATTCATTAAGTTGTATTTGTATAACTAAGGTTAAGATGGATGACCAAAGTTGAAAGTGGCTGCGGTACGTATTGGTCCGACTTAGTAACACGTACACATACAGCATGAGATGATTATAGAGAACAGGCAAAGAATGGGAGTAGAAAGTCCACGTGATGGAGTCAGGGAAGGAGAAGGGTGAAGAGATGAAGCTGGACCTGGAACTAGGAGAGGTAGAGAGAGGGGAGGGGAGGAGAGAAAGAAGGGGAGGGAGAATGGGAAGAAATGGGAGAGGAGGGAGGAAAGGGAGGATAAAGGATAAGAGAAAAGGGGAGGTAGATATGTGTGGAGATAATAGCTCAAAATTGATTTCTCCACCCTTTTTCCATCCCTTTTTACCTTCTTCCCCACCCTCTGTCCTTTTCCCCATCCCTTTACATTCTCATACAACAATGAACGTTCTTGAAAAGAGAGAGAGAGAGAGAGAGAGAGAGAGAGAGAGAGAGAGAGAGAGAGAGAGAGAGAGAGAGAGAGAGAGAGAGAAATGCGATCGTTGGACGATTTTTTCTTTTACAGTAAAGGGCAACCTATCATTAGTTCTTAGATGTCTGTTTTTCCATATTTTTTCTTAATGGTTATGTTCAGTTGAGAGACTCTCCCCATCTAACGCCGTTTAAGAGTTACCTTTCATTTAAGATATATAAACGAATAATATAATAACTGAGCAAATAACGAAAGAAATGTAAAGGAAATATATGAATACACGAGCACATACGATAGATTCTTCTCTAACCCCCTTCATTACTATTGAGGGTTTGCATGACTACAACAATATGTTTTTTATTATATGCTGATTTAATTTGTATTATTCGTGACGATATGTTCTTATACTTCAACATCTGTATTTGATTGTATAGCAATGCCAATCCTTTGGATGTTATAAGTCTTCTAAAAAAATACACTGTTAGTAGATCCTCATAATAAGGATTTGTTTAACTATAATCTTTTTTCGTTATATTCTGATTTCATTTGTATTATTCCTGACAACGTAATCTGATACTTCAACATCAGTATCTACTTGTATACCAATGACAATATTTTGGATGTTATAAGATTTCTGAGAAAAAAAAATGCAGTTAGTAAATCCCTGATAGCCAAACTATTTCAAAAAGTCAAAAGTTGTATTAAATGTATCCTGTAGGATACGAGATTAATAGTATCTGTGAACATCTTCATTTGTGTTAAAGCTGGCGGCAAACGAGGAGCTACGGGCAAGAATGGGTCAAAGACGTTATCACATTTGGCTATTTTCCCTTCAACTGTTGGAACAGATTTGTAACCCGCAATTTTCGGGGATGATTTTGATTTGCTGAAGGAAAATTAATTTCCCTCAGCTCATCAAATGACATTCTATGTAAACTGTTGAGAAAACAAAGTAGTTTACCATAGTGATTTTACTACGGAAAAAGTGCTGCAGATGGGCCGATACATTGGAAGTTGAAGGAAAAATAGCCCAGTTTGATAACGCCGTAAGGCTATGTTAGTCCCATAGTTAAGTTAATCTTATACTTGATATGGTTTAACGTCACAAACTCCACCCTATTGGGAGGCTAGGACGGTACCCCTCACAGAGGGCTTTGTAGCGTGGAATTTAATGAACCATGCCCTTGGTCCAACTTCATCGGTGGCAGGGTTCGAACCACCATCCCCTCGACCTTCGCCGCAAGTAACGACGCCGTAACCCGCTCGGACAGCGAGCTTCCTGTACTTAAGCCTAAATATTGGATTCCAGATCTTTCCAGATGATTTTAAAGATGACTAGAAGCTCTAGACAAGTAGGTTACCTGAATCACATATACTGATGTTTGTGCTGTTTTTTTTTATTATTATTATTTATTTATTTTTTATTTTTTTAGATATTCGTTTCCATATTATTTCAGTCATTTCTATTAAAAATATAAGTAATGAATAAGCTACGACTAGTTCAACTAACTTGTTTGTACACTACATTTGTCTATTTTAAATATATAATCTAGATGACGCCAGATGATTTTTGTTCAGTTGACAATTAACTCTGGGCCTAGTGGGTGGTGCAACAAGTAATCCCTCATTAGTCCCACGGTGCAATGTTGCAAAATGCGGTCAAGTAAATCTTGCGAGAGATCGTTAAGTCCATCTTACAGGCCGTCATCGCAAGACTTCTGTGGGGGCAGTTAAGTTAACTACACTAATTTACAACAATTTGGCCCTTAATATCTCGTGCAAGAACTCCACGCCAGCGTCTCTGACGCGGTAATTCTATAAAAGAAGCTGGTCAAAGGCTTGAGATTATAAGTTAAGTGCAAATAAGCACGCGCGATTGCTCGCGCGCACGCATACACGCACATAGATGTATACACACACACGACTCGATGGCGCGGTGGTAGCGTTCGCGGCCGCCACTGCGGCGGTCCGGGTTCAAATTCCGCCCAGAGCTGAACTTATTTCAGTATCACTGCGCTGCAAGTCGTTACTCTAAATCTCGTGGACGAGGAGTTAGGGTCATATATGAGCTCTGAGTTCTCTTCTGGGAGGGTAATAGCTGTCGATCATGAGTCCAACTCGTGATACAAGACACACACACACACACACACACACACACACACACACACACACACACACACACACACACACACACACACACACAGTGGCCCCCTTAGAATAAGGACAAAGAAAGTGTCCCTCCAATCGTTTGGGTCGGGAGGGGGTTGGGGAGGAAGTCTCAAATTGGACATGTAGTGACTCCTGAAGGGATGGGAATAGTTGTTCCTTCAGGTTTATTGAAAACCCACAACTCCACAGAGGCTGACAACGGTCTTCGGGCACTCCCATAGATGTCCCTGTGAAATAAGGAAGAAAAATGGAGTTGTTGCAGTGGTCTGGATCTTTTTATGCCACCGACTTGTAGCAGTAGTAGGAGAAGGGGAACAGTCACCAATTGTCAGCTCTCCTTATAAGAAAAAGAGTCGAACCTGATAGAGATCTTGAGCTCGGGCAGTGTCAACTCCTTGGGACTGTGGCTCCAAATGGAAAAGAGTGTTGATGGCCTTTGAAGATGGGCAGCAAGGG
>NC_134781.1:67020397-67025397 GCF_046742065.1 Oratosquilla oratoria | reverse complement strand
AAAATTATCTAATTGGAAAATCATCAAGAAATGCCCATTTTAGAAAATTATTATTTTAGGTTAGTCTCTTCAATGAACAACGAAATATTTATGTACATGTTAGTGTTTATCATAAAAAGAAAACATAAAAAAATTACCTGTGAATGTCAGAAAATGTGTACATTTTTTAGGCTAGTGTTCACTACAGACCGAAATAATCCGCTTACCCAAGCATAAAGAATATATACTTTCAAAAATACACGTTTGTTAATGATTGCATTTTTCATGAAACAAGATCTCTATAGTAATCAAATGTGTTATACTTAAGAAAATATACGACTGTTTCCAGGTGCGGATTCACTCCCAAACGAAATTATCAACCACTTTACAAGCAAATTAGGACCAAAAATGAAATTAAGAAAATGATAGAGTGAGTTTCATACTTTCTTATAACTTGTGACCGACATCAACCATTAAGGTTTCTATCATAGATATCATCCTTAATAATGACTAAAAAAAAAAAAAAAAAAAATCTATATGATTTGCTTATTTTTCCTGTTGTCGTATATTCCTGATGCCTTCAGCACTTCAGGCTTGAGTAATCACACTAACACCAACATATCCTGGGCACTATAAATTCTCACACAGAAGGTAAGACGCTTAGAACGTCCATTTTCCGGACCAAGACACTACTAAATCACTAAACCACTAAATCACCCCACAAACGAAGCAGCTTTAAACCACCCAAGCCTGAAGTTGGAAAATGCAGTTAACGATTCAAATGTTCCTATTTCTTCTATAGGGGCATGTGCTCGGGGTAGAGCTGAGAGGACTCTGATCGCTTGTTGGTCTCGATGGACTCGTCTCCTCCTCGAGGGACTTCGATCTCTGCTCTGAACCGAGTCCCTCTTTCGTCTCCTCCAGAATCCTACCTCGTGTTTGAAGGAAAGGGACTAAAAATCATAACAAAAATCTAGGCGAGAAGTCATCTGTGATATATATTGAAGTGTGTATATGTATGTGTATATGTACATGTATACGTATATGTATATGTACATGTATAGGTATATGTATATGTACATGTACATGCATATGAATATGTAAATGTATATCTATATGCAAATCTTATGAATACTTCTGACTCGTAACAAAGATTTTCCAAGATTATATGAATGATTCCCAAGACCCTATGCCTTTGGGATAATCTGTTCACAGTATTAAAGTTAGGTCGCCATGTACTTTTTTTTTCTTCATAAAAAGTAAAAAAAAAAAAAAAAATGAAAGTTTAACATTATTCATTAAAGTTAATAGTAATAACAAGATAATTATAACCAAGGACATGTAACTGAAATAAATTCTAAACATGATTCCAAGTTCTTTACAATTATTTAACGGCGGTGAAAGAGAAATAATTACCAAGAGATTCACTGTCAAGCCTTCCTGTGTCACTTCCATAATCTAAATTAATTACTAGCTGAGTTAAATATACAAACAGGGGAGAGGGGAGGACTTAATTCAAAGCCGGAACATCTCCACTCCATCATCTAGCTTTGTCTGCCTAACACTCACTCAGAACGCGCGCAAAGCATCCCTCCCTTCTGTACAAAATAAATTCTGATTGGTCCATAGAACCAGCGTCTATGGAGTTTGAACCTGATTGGCCAAGACAGACTAAACGTATTTGCGCCCAAGCTTGGTGACGCTTCTCGAACGACAAGAACGTATTACTCCTTACCCCGAAAATTATACAGTTTGTATTGCATCAACAGAAAAATATAGTACTCGTTTGGTTTGCCATGATTACAGAATAACACACAAAATAGTAATGCATCTTACAGAGCTAAACATGAGTCAATAGAGTATGACATCGACCCAAAACGTTCTCGATCTCTACGTGTGACGTCAAAAACGCAACGCTCCTTTCTCTTGCGCAGAATAACTGACGTCTTTTCACGCAAAATGATAATTATTTTCATACATTACATATATAAGATACTCATATATGTAACAATATGTTTACGCATATATGTATATATGTATACGTATATGCATATGCATATGTATATATATATTTATATGTATATGCATGTATATGTATATGCATATTTTTATGTATATATATTTTCATATATACATGTGCATGTCAATTTTTATGCTTATGTATATGTGTATATATGTTTATACGTATATATATATATATATATATATATATATATATATATATTCATATGTATATGGGCATGTACTTCTTTATACATAAACACACACACACACACACACACACACACACACACACACACACACACACACACACACACACATATATATATATATATATATATATATATATATATATATATATATATATATATTTCATATGTGCATGTACATTTTTTGCTTATGGTTATGTTTATACAACTCTTTACTTACATATATATATATATATATATATATATATATATATATAATGTGTGTGTGTGTTTGTGTGTATGTAGGTATATGTATATATTAATGTATTTCCAGGTACTGCTTGTTCTGTGAGGTGGTTAGATATGAATAACTTTTTCGAACTCAGGGATTCAGGGCCATATGTTCTTGCTGGCGTCACGTATTGACATTTTATCGGGACCCGAACCTCTTCCCATCTAACTCCTCTCCTACATTCCTTAGCGCGCTCTGTCCGCGAACAAGTACATGACCAACGCACAAATACCTACACCTATAAGCTAATATTGCATCAGAGAGAATGTGAATAATCACACATAATCTTGTTTGTTTCTTATCTTTTAACCCCTAAAATAATATAGCACACTTTATAGCTTTTGATATAAAAAATGTTAGAAGTTTTTATTCATTTGCTTGATGACCCACTGTATCAATAGGATCTCGTCACGATGAAGGCATGGATCACTCTCTCGGCTGTAGGAACAAATTATGTAGACAATTTAACTCGGTAGTAAGAAGTTTAACCGCTTTTGGTACAGTGACGTTAGTTAACTATCGGTTTTCGGGGAATTTCCTTTAACTTAATAAAGTCGTCAGGCGGCTCATGAAACAACTGCGTAAGTCGTGAAAGGGAAGTTAATACGTGTAGAAGGGTTAGAGATCCTAAGATGGTTTATCCTCAGCCACAATAAAGTGTATTAACTGCGTCACCGTAGCAAAGGAACATTTCGAGATATTCCAAGCCAACCACACACACACACTCACACACACACACACACACACACACACACACACACACACACACACACACACACACACACACACACACACACACACACGCGCGCGCGCGCGCGCGCGCACGCACACATACACATGAGCAAGCGTACACCCACACACACACACACACACACGCACGCACGCACACATACACACGAGCGCGCGTACACACACACACACACACACACACACACACACACACACACACACACACACACACACACACACACACACACACACACGCGCATACACAAATACACACACACACACACACACACACACACACACACACACACACACACACACACACACACACACACACACACACACACACACACACACACACACACACACACACACACACACGCATATACACACACCCCGTGGCGCTGTGGTTGGAGTATCCCGTCTGCTACTACGGCGGTATAGGTTCAACTCCCGCCCAGGGCTGAAATAATTTCAGTATCGCTGCACTGCGGGGTGTTACTCCAACTTTCGTGGGCGGGGAGTTGGGTGTGTGTGTAAGTGTAAGGTTACAGTATTACCCATAGATCGGGCATACGAGCTCTGAGCTCTCATCCGGGAGGTTAATAACTGTCGATCACGAGTTCAACACGTGATCCAAGACCATGGTGAATCACACGTACACACACCCACACACACACATACACACACACACACACACAGACACACACACACACACACACACACACACACACACACACACACATACACACACATGCATACATAAGACATACAGCAAGATCTTTCTGAAAAATTGAATAAAATCTCCTGACGAAAACCAGAACAAGATCACGTGTAGGACCTCACCGTGGCGAAGGACCTCGGTGAGATCTCCGGCTGGAGGCAGGAACTGGAGGTAACGGAGGATCCCGCGAAAGAATAATGTCACGGCGATCGGTTCTGGGAGCGTGAGTTGCTCAGGGGGAGCCGGAAAGACAAACAAGCAAGGAGGAAGTTGACAAAGGAAGCTGTCGAGGGAAAAGAAACGGGGATCTTTGGATTATCGGGAGGGGGCTTTCATACTCGGAATCAACCCTACCTCCCCCCCAACCTCACACCCCACCTCACCCTCTCACTCACCCCCACCTCACCCCCACCTCACCCCATCTCTCCCCACCTCACCCCCATCTCACCCCCATCTCACCCTCCTATCACCTCCCACCTCCTCTCCCACACCCCATCCCTCACCCCCTCTCACAATTCCTCTCTCTCCCTTCCCCCCCACTCCTTCCCCCATCCAGTCCCCCTCGCCCACCCCTACACCCCCTACTCCAACCTACGACCCACAACCGCTCCCCTTATCCCCCCTACCATATCCCCCGGTACCAAGTATATGACAGACTGTAGAGTGCGTCTGGCATTAGTCAGAATAAAATCTAAAATGTTTCGAGACCTCTTCGATATTGCGAAGCTCTGTTAATACAACTAAAAGCAGTAACAAAGACCAATAACAATAATATTAATAACAACAACAATAACGATCAATAGACAAAGATGAATAACGGCACGGTGTTGATGAAAAAATGCGAATTGCGTCTTTGTAGTGAAAAAACAAGATGGACAGATCCTGTGTCTCTTATCTTGGTGAGAAGGACTCATCAGACGAACCTCAAGCCCGATTCTGTGGAGACATTTTCTAAGCCGCATAACAAGAGTCGTCAAAAGATAACCAGAATAAACTCTGTATAGTATGTCAACGTAGCAAGGGCTACACGTGGAAGTTGGCAACAATTCAACGGCGGTCTGCCTTAAAAAAAAAAAAAAAAAAAAAAATT
>NC_134781.1:66990397-67002897 GCF_046742065.1 Oratosquilla oratoria | reverse complement strand
ATGCTATCGAATATCATTTAGAAAGTAACCGTTTGATAAATGATAGCCAACATGGTTTCAGACGGAAACGTTCTTGCGTGACTAACTTACTCGAATTCTACAACACAGTTGTCTCGAATTATGACAAAAGAAACAATATAGATTTAATATATCTAGACTTTGCAAAAGCTTTTGATACCGTCCCACACGAAAGACTACTTACTAAATTAGCTTTGCATGGAATAAGTGGTAGCCTATTAGGTTGGACTAGTAATTGGTTGAAAGGTCGAAAACAGAGAGTTGTTTTAAATGGAAAAACTTCTGGATGGAAAAGTGTTGCAAGTGGAGTTCCTCAGGGTTCCGTTCTTGGGCCACTTCTATTCATAGTATATATAAATGATATAGACCATGGACTAAAATCTACTGTTTCCAAATTTGCTGATGATACAAAACTGTGCGGAGTGGCAAATGATCACTCAAACCAATTAGATATTCAAGAAGATTTAGATAAATTACAGCAATGGTCTGAAAAGTGGCTAATGAAATTTAACACAAGTAAATGCAAGGTAATGCACATAGGTAAAAATAACAGCAAGTACGATTACAAGTTATTTGGAAATTCGTTAACAAAAGTGGATAGTGAAAAAGATCTCGGCGTAATTATCAGTAACGACCTCAAATCATCCAAGCAGTGTATTTCAGCCTCTGAGAAAGCAAATAAGATTCTGGGATTGATTGCGCGATCTTTTGATTTCAAAAGTCCATCACTCATTAACAAGCTATATAAATCGTTAGTTCGTCCACATTTGGAATATGCTGTTTCCGTATGGTCACCGAATCTCATTAAAGACATTGACAGACTGGAAAAAGTACAACGGCGAGCCACAAAACTGATTCCAAATATCAAAAATAAATCATACGAAAATCGACTTAAGCACATGAATCTGTTTTCCCTAAAAAAGCGTAGACTCAGAGGTGACTTGATACAGGTCTTTAAGATTTTAAAGGGAATTGACAACATCAAAAGTGACAAAATTTTCACATTGAATGAGAATCAGACAAGAAACAATGGTCTCAAACTGTCCGGAAATAGATTCAATTTGGAAGTAGGTAGAAACAACTTTGCCAACCGTGTAGTTAATGAATGGAATAAACTTCCTGCACAGGTAGTGCAATGTAGTTCAGTTCGAAGCTTTAAGAATCATTTAGATAAATACCTAAGTAAGATGCTGTAATGATTATAATTTATGTTATATCATTTGTTTTTGTTCTGTTATAATTTGTCTGTCTGATTTTCATTTATTATTAGTTATATGTCAATTTATTATCATTTACTATTTACCTGTTTGTTTGTTATTCAACTATACCAATGCATTTATTTATGTATTTTAATTGTTATTTACATTGTTATAGTTTTAATTTATTATTAATATGATTTTTTTTTTTTTTTTTTTTTTTTTTTTTTTGCATCCGACCTAGATATGGATCAAAAGGTCTCCTGTCGGCATGCTTTGCCTTTGTAATCCTTTATATATATATACATACACATGTTTTATTTATGTATTCAATCTATAAAATTGACTCGTCAAAAGGCTATATAAAGGCGCACAAATCTTTAAAAAAAATCATATGATGTAGAAAACGAGCTAGACTTTTTCTTTATCTAACCCTTCGCATTAGATCGGAGACAAACAATACAGCCTAGTGGCAGCCAGAAAGGAGAGCCAAGGGACCCCTACTCAGGAGGGGCTTGATCGAGATGGGCTGAAGCCTTTAATTACAGAGGCTGTATTACAGACCTCATGAGAGTAGCCTGGCGGAGCAAAAATGTATATATAAATTCTTATCCGGTTGAAAAAACTATAAACCGTGTGTATTTGTGTGTGTGTGTGCATGCGTGTGTGTGTGTGTGTGCGAGTGTGTGTGTTTTTGTGTGTGTGTGTTTGTGTGTGCGCGTGCGTGTGTATGTGTGTTTGTGTTGTGTGTGTGTGTGTTGTGTTTGTGTGTGTATGTGTGTGTGTGTGCGTGTGTGTGTGTGTATGTGTCTAGGAGTCTGCACTTTGTGTGTGTGTGTGTGTTATTGTGTGCGTGTGTGTGTGTGTGTGTATGTGTCTAGGAGTCTGCACGTGTATGTACGTATGCACGTGAGTGTATGTGTACCGACGCGTGTGCGTATGTGTTTATTCCGCAACCATTCAGGTGACATGGTTAGTCTATTTCTATATAGGATTCAAATATATATAATAAAAAAAGAACCAAGGTGAAAAAAAAAGAGAAAGAGGAAGTACAAGAAGGAAGAACAGAGAAAGAAGAAAAAGAGTAAGGATATGATGTATGGTTAGAGGAATGAGAAGAGAGAAAGAACAAGAACATGGGAAATGTAGAGAGAAGAAAATAAAAAGAAGAATATGGGGAAGAAGACTTGTGAATGAGGAAGAACCTGTTTATGTTGGTGAAAGTCGAAAAATCCTAAAGACTTGTCGAAACCTTCAAAACACGTCGGGAATAAAAGTCTTACTTTATAGCCGGGGGATTCTTGACATTACATTTGTTTTTGTTTTTTTCAACCTCGGGGACACTAAGTCTTTGGATCAATTCCTGACAGTTCCTGGTGACTACCACTTGCCATAGCTGGTCGAGTACTGGAGTACTGACGATGATTTGGCAGTTCTAGATATGAAGAGATTTACAAGGAGCAAACAACATCAGCTAGTTCAAAGAGGCTTATCATACTAGGCTATTTCTCCTCACACATCCTACCCCCAATCTCTATTTAAATAACTAGAATATGACTTCGCTTACAGAAGTCTAGATCTCTCCAAGAACATTTCATCTGTGTATCTAACATTCTTACAGGTTAGCACTCTCGTAGATCGTCATTCAGCTTTGCTATGTGTGACGGAACAATAATTTGATATTTGGGAGATATTAAAAATATAATAGTGTAACTGAAGTCATTTTTATTCAAACCTGTGGAATCCCAGTGTGATAACCCACTAAGAGAACAATCCTACCTAGAGTGATTCCTAATCATACCACTTTGACATATATTCAGCTTCTTCATTTCTCTAGGTTTATGTGGAACCCATACTTTATATCACAAAAGATTCTAGTTTCTGTGATTTTCAACCAACAGTCACAGGGCTGTTTTTCTACAGATGTACGAAATTTGATTATTTTGAAATGTCTTTAGAGAAGTATCTTTAGAATATGTATACACTGAATACCTTAAGTACATACTCATATTCACAGACGTTACTGCGTATAAAACATCACGCAAAAGTAAGTAGTGTGTAACATATATACTGTATGTACCTACAGTACACTCAATTATGTACGGACAGCTACGTATAATACATGTATTTTTGTGCATCCAATCGATGGAATCACAGACTGGACATGCATACATACATACATACATACATACATACATACATACATACATACATATACACATATATACATGCATTATATACATACATACATGCATACATACATACATACATACATACAGAAATATTTATATACGTATTTACATACATATCTACTTACACGCACACACACACATACATACATACATACATACATACATAAAGAAATATTTATATACATATTTACATACATATCTATTTACACGCACACACACATACATACATGCATACATACATACATATATACATACATACATATATACATACACAAATATTTACATACATACATACATACATACATACATACGCACACATGCACACATACATACACACATACGTACACACATAAATACAACCATACAAACATACTTCGACATTGCAGACCGGATCATAATTCACCCCCTGCTCGTTGACAGTGCGGCCAATAAACTTAATAAAGAACGCCTTGGGTGTGCTACTTTTCCACCACCACAACCCACATCTCATTTAAACTATGGTTAGAACCCGTTAAGCTCTCGTAATGGACTAAAGACCCCCCACAGCCGAATAAAGTCGTCTAGCGAGGCTCATAAATAATCAGTAGTGTGATGTAGATAGAATTAAAGCCTTACCAAGGGGTTCCCACGGCTAAATGAAATACTGCAGAGAATAGAAGATTGTAAAGTAAGATTATATTTTCTAGAAGTATTATCTAAGTTTAATTTGGAATCACTGTTTTCTATATCTGTCTGTAGGTTATGGGCTCTAGATCAGTTGCTCATTTGTACGATTTTAGAACATATTCTCAGTTACCCCAAGGGAACCGTGTTCAGACAAGTGAGAGATGAAGTAAGATTTTTGCTATGAAAAGGTGAATAAAATCACTAAATGACGGGTCTCAGGTCAAGATGTTATCTGTACGCAATGAAATCGTTATTAGCGGTGATTGTGTAACCAGTGAACACTCGAATCAAATACGGCTTCACGTAGCTACGAAGAAGAGAGTGAGTGATCAAGTGGTCGAAGACCATATTTCATGAAGAGAACACCAAATACTATGGTGTATACAAATATATGTGCGAACTGAGAAAATATACACACACATACTGTATGTGTGTGTGTGTGTGTGTGTGTACGTACGCGTGTGAATGTGTATGCGTGTGTGCGTGTTTCTGTTTTTGCAAGTAACCGCAGGGTAATGAAAAACTGGAAGCAAACACTTTCGCTTGTAATGATAGGTTCTGTACCTTTACAGACGAAAAGGTTTGATCTTCACTTAGTCGTTTCCTTCTGGCAACCTGTGCATTTTTGTATGTGCGTATGTGTATTTGCGTGTTTGTAAATACATTTGTGCATTTATGTGTGTATGTGTGTTTACATGTATGTATATACATGTGTGTGTGTATGTGTGTGTGCGTGTGTGTGCTTGTACATACATATATGTGCGTGTGTTTGTGTATGCAAGCGTGCAGGCGCGCGCGAGTGTGTGCGAGTGTATTGGTATATATGTACTAGTGCTACTTTCTTTATAAACATTTATATGAATATATACATATATATATATAAATATATATATATAGATAGATATATATATATATAAATATAAGTAGATATATAAATATATATATATGTATATATATATGTAATATATATATATATACATATATAAACATGAATATATATATATATATGTATATATATTATATATAAACATAAATGTATGTATATATATATATATATATATATATATATATATATGATATGTATATATATGTATATATATATATATATATATATATATATATATATATATATATATAAATATCTGTGCATATGTATCTCTGTAAATATTTGTGCACATTTGTGTCTCTGTTTATATTGAAAAAAATGACAAAAATAAAAAATAGCGGGGATAAATGGTCTGATAACACAAAGGACAATATATCAAGACCAAAGCAAGGCAAAGGTAAGACAAAGGTAAAACTTTGGTGAAAGGGGTTGTGAGCTCGGTGACAACCGTCCAAGCAAAAACTCCGAATCGGAGAAATGTTGTCAGGGTCTCTGGTGTGTTGTCGGCCTGTCATCACAACTCAGCGGGAGACGCCGCGGGTCGACCTTCGGAACCTTTCGCTGAGCCCCGCCCTCCAACTCTGAGCCACTCAGACTGATGTGTGTGTGCGCGCATGTATATATATATATATATATATATATATATATATATACAAAAAGATATATATATGTATATATATATATATATATATATGTGTGTATACATATAAATATAGAGATAAATATGTATATATAGATATATAAATATATATATAAATATGTATATATAGATATATATATATATATAAATATGTATATATAGATATATATGAATATATATATATATATATATACGGTATATATATAAATATATGTACATATGTATATATATACATGTGTATATATATACATGTATATATATACATGTATATATATATATATAATATATATATATATATATACATGTGTGTATATATATATATATGTACATATGTATAATATATACATGTGTATGTATATACATATATAATATAATATGTGTGTGCATATATCTGTGTATGTATATATATAATATATACATATGTGTGTGTGTATATATATATATATAATACTGTATATATATATTATATATATATATATATACTGTATATATATATATATATTATATATATATATTATATATATATATATATATACTTATAACTGCATCTATATTGGTATGTATGTAATGCATGCACGTATCTTCATAAACACAAATGTAGACACACACACACACACACACACACACACACACACACACACACACACACACACACACACACACACACACACACACACATACATACATACACACATACCCTTTTTGCGCACATTCCATCGCACGCACACCCATGACACTATCACTTAGAAGTAACCTTTAATATTTTGACACTTAATCTCGTATATCCTTCAGATGGCTGTAATTCAGGTGGTATAGTGCTCCTCTGGCGTCCCCATTCAATTTGTGTGCCAGTAGAGAATGTCACAGCTATAAAATGTAATGGAGAGGCAGGCTGACACGAGACCCTTTGCCCAGTAACGACGCGAAAATATAGATGCTGATAGATATTAGAGAGATAGATGACCTCTCCCACTCTCACTTTTTTAATCTTTTTTACCTTCTGTCTCTCTCTCTTTTTCTTTGTTTCTTTTCTCACTCTCTCTCTCTCTCTCTCTCTCTCTCTCTCTCTCTCTCTCTATATATATATATATATATATATATATATATATATATATATATATATGACTTACTACATTTCTCTCTCTTTGCTCTTCTTTCATTCTCTTTTCTCTTCCCTTTATACTCTTTCTTTCACCTTCTCATTTTTGCCTTCCTTTTCTTTCTTTTTTCTTTTCTATATTTCTCGTTTCTATTTTAGGTGATTACACTTCTTTTAGACTTCATTCACAAGCATAGCCATTCCAACATACTAAAACTTTACATGTAATACTCAGCAAACATACAACCTTACCTAATCAGATTAAGCAATGGACCATTAAATCTGAACTACAAGTATAACACAACTACAATATATAAAAATCTTTTAGTATTTTCATCGTATTTACAACAGCATAGACTATTGTGGCGTTATTTTCTTTCATATATATATTGTCTGAATCTTACAATATAAAGCATGTATCCAGAGATCACGAGAAAGGAATTGAAGAGGAACAAATCGACAAATTTCGTGCACGAAAACACTTTCTTGTGTAAACAAACGTGTAGATATAGTAAACAAAGTACGAAATGAGCCATTGAGATATGTTAACAGATCGTATGTGAAACAAAATTATCGTGTTAGAATATAAATATTTTTAACCAGAAATATATGTGTGTGGTTGTGTGTTTGCAATTTTTTTTATCGATGTTTTTCATCTTGTGCATTTTGGTTACAGAAAGGAGCTTATGAAGCTGAATGGAATAGATTGGCTGCATCCAGACGAAAAGTAAAGTTTCACCTGTTATGGAATATAAAGCCCAACCTATTCAACTTTAAATAAAAAAAACAAAAAATCTTCATATTATTGCTATAATTTCCTTAATAATCTTATATGACTTGAAAGGATGTAATGCGTTTTTGTATATCATGTATATTTTACTATTATAGTCGCTATACTTATGATATAAAAAAGATACGATTTAAAAGATTCACATTAACTATGAACTCTTAAGAAAAGTTTGATTACGATGATTTTATTTTGTATTCGAGTTTTGAATTTTGTTTAGGCGAAGAAAATTGTGTTTTGTTGAATGAAATAAGAGATTTTAATTCTCATTATTCACTTATTTGTAATTGGTGGACACTGCACCATATCGTGCCTGGTAGAGTGTGGTACCGCAGCATCGTGCCAAGCGGGAGACCACAAGTAGACGAAGGGAAAAGGAAGTACATGACTAAACCCAATCAACAATTTATTTAGTCTTGAAGCGCGCTTACATTCGAATTCACACGCGCGCATATACACCCGCACATACCCGCATACACTAATACGCAGACAGACACACATACACACACACATGCGCGCGCGCGCACACACACACACACACATACACGCACACACACACACACACACACACACACACACACACACACACACACACACACACACACACACACACACACACACACACACACACACACACACACACACACACACACACACACACACACACAATACTAGTTACACTGAGAAGACCAAGATTAGAGTATGCAGCGTCACTATGGCCACCCAGTACAAAACAAAACAAAACAAAAAAACATAAAGAAACTAGAAAGAATTCAAAGAGCACTAACAAAGATGTCACCAACACTCAGCATGCTGACATATAAACAAAGATTGGACAAACTAAACTTATTAACTCTGGAGCAAAGAAGAGAAAGAGGCGATTTGATAACCATCTATAGAATTATGAAAGGGATGGAAATCCTTGACAGGGATGATCTACTTAAATGGGACAGAAGAAATACAAGGGGACACAAGAAGAAACTTAAGAAGGACAGTTACAGAAGAGATCTGAAAAAGAATAGCTTTCCACATAAAGTGATAGTAACATGGAATAGATTGAAAGAGAAAACAGTGAGTGCTAAAACTATACATGGCTTTAAGAAAGAACTGGATGCGAAAGATACAACCGCGGGTCCCTACGAGCATAGCTCTTCTCCCGCAATATACAACTAGGCAAATACAACTAGGTAAATACATGGAATAAATTCAAAGAGAAAACAGTAAGTGCTAAAACTATACATGGCTTTAAGAAAGAACTGGATGCGGAAAGATATAACTTCTCCCGCAAAATACAATTAGGTAAATACAACTAAGTAAATACACACACACACACACACACACACACACACACACACACACACACACACACACACACACACACACACACACACACACACACACACACACACACATATGTATCCACACAGACGCACACACGCACCCATACACACACGCACACACACAAATAATTGCTAGTCGTCACCCACTTCCTTGGGCAAGGAGTTGGAATGAGTGTAAGGTCACATCATTATAAATAGATCCGGCTATATGAACTACGGGGCTCCATCCAGCAGGGCAATGACTGCGGGTTACGACTCCATCACGTGATCCAAGTCAGTCCCACAACCGTTGCTCCTTCCCTGTATACTACAGTTAGGTGAATACAGTTAGGTAAATATTTTTTGCAGTAGTGAAAAGTTTTGTTATAGATATTATTTTTAATCTTTTTGGAGTATGGCTAAATTGGTATGAAAATACATACACTTTTTCTCTGATACAATTTCATGAAAATAAATAGATAGACGAATAAATATATAAATAACTGAACAAATACATAAATATTTTTCCTGTAGTGATATTTTCTAAATTTTATTTTCTGTAACAAAAATATATATCACGTAATATCACACGTGGTCATTTATCAAAGAGGGAATTTGATAAAATTTGTGTTAACACTGTCGCGCGCAGTGATGTGTTTCTTTGGCACAAAATGCTTTGTCATTAATGGCAAGACTTCGCCGTCCCTTGAGAATACCGCCACAGGAGATGATGAGGTGACTGAGGAGACAGGATCCACGACTTTGGTGCAGAGTTCAAAATTTAACCTTAAATTATTACTGTTAACACACACACACGCACACAAACACACACACACACACACACACACACACACACACACACACACACACACACACACACACACACACACACACACACACACACACACACACACACACACATTGTCTGTGTGTGCAACAGTATATTTCAATGAAGCAAAGAGGCAAAGGGAAGGGACCTGGGGTTTTCATGTCCAGATTTAGGATTTTTATTCACACACTTCAGTACATATCACATAATTATGGGAAAGAGGCTTTGCCACCAGGGGGCACTCTGAGCACAGGTTCTGGTGGGGATTTAGGGGTGAGGGGGTTAGGGGGTGAATTAGCAAAAAGGGTAAAGTGGTAGGACAGGTAGTAGGGAAGAAATGCAAAGGGGATGAGAATTTAAAGGTAAGGAGGATTAAGAACTGTAAATATATTTACACATACTTTGATATATATATATATATATATATATATATATATATATATATATATTGTGTGTGTGTGTGTGTGCGTGCGTATGTGTGTGTGTGCGTGCGCGTGTGTGCATACATATATCCTTGCGATCCCCCTGCTGTATCTCACCCATCCTCCTCCCATCCTCCACCTCCAATCTCTGATACATTCTTTTCACCCTCTCTCCCACTCCCTCCCACTCCTCTTCCTTCTTCTTTTTCCTCTTCCCTTCCTCTTTCTCACTGACCATCTCCCTCTCATCTTCCTGAAAAATTTGATTCGGAGTTGCCACAGAGAGCCCAGTGGCAAAGAGGATATCTTAAATATTACTTTATTTTGTGAAAAAAAAAAAACGAGGACAGAAATGGGAATGAAATTGATCATATTCATGAATATTTGATCGATTTTCTATTTCTTGTGTATTCAGTGACTTGATTGATAGATGGCATATTTATTGAGATTTATATAGTCATGTTCTTTCTTGATATTTCGTACTTATTTGACTATCTTTTTTTGCTTTTGTAAATATACTGTACATACATACATACATATATATATATATATACATATAATTATGTATGTATATATATACATATATTCATATTTATCTCAATGTCAGTTCTTCTAATTCCTTTATTCTTCACTTCTCATGTCAGTCCTCACTGTCCTAATGATTCCCCTAAGACTACATTAAATCCATACAATTTGATTAACCGCAGATGATCTTTTGTCTTGAAAGGATTTGATGCCTTCTAGATTAATTCGTTCGATAGTAACGTCTTTAGTGTTTATTATGTTTAGCTGCGGGTGGCCCCCTACAGCAGCAGAACTAAACCAGGGTCCACGTGGCCCCCAGGGGCCATGTCGCATTTCCGGGGGGGGCCACATAGAATAAATGGACGATTGGAGAGCCATTGAAGTGATTTAATGGGCCACATTAATTTAACTGCCGAACGTTAAATCGCCTTGTCATAGTCTTCATATTACATTGTTCGTGTCAACAGATACGATTCATATATATATTTTCTGAAATCATTTTAAAGGGAAAGTACTGGACATACGTACACAAATACGCACACACATGTATATCTATACATAGTATACATTCATATGAATATATACATATGTGTATATACATATGTATGTATGTATATATATATACATATATATGTATGTATATATATATATATATATATATATATATATATATATATATATAGTTATTATAACATTCTATAAGAATGGTTATAAGTGTGAAGATATAGCCACTGGAGTGGGAATTGAAGTGCGGCAAGTACCAAAGTAGACCAAGAAATTTCAAGACGAAGGTGACGCCATTCCTACCCCCAAGCCTCGATCTGGTTGGCCAAGGAAGATATGTAATCACTCTTCTATGGTTATTAGGAGGCAGTTGGGTAAAGATCCAACAGTCACAGCTCAAAAACAAAAGGGAAAAAATCTTACAAAGCTCCAGTACTTGTCTGTAAGATGTATTTTTTATTATTTAGCCTCCGTCTGGAAATTTGTTGGTTCACTTTTGAACTTACCGCTATATCTTTGCACTCATAATTATCCTTATAGAGGGTTATAATAGCAATAATTGTGCCTCTTCCCAGCTCTTTACCACTTCCCATTAAGGAGATAGCGAGGCACTAAATCAGAAACAACCGCAAAAAATGGACTAGTCCACGTGAGAGATTCTTACAAATTGACACCACGTGGTCCCGGGAGCGACAAAACAGAGTTGCCAAGTGGTGCGTATTGTCTCGTCCAAATAACGGTGGAGACGTTAGCATTAAAAAACAAGAAGAAGCTTGGTCGGAAATGGGCATTTTTTGTGTGTTTTGAGTTTAGCAAAAAGTTTGGGAGCCTGTAATTTTGCGCCCAAACTTTCCGCCACCACTGCACATCGTCGTACTGAGTATAAGATTCTTTATGCAGTCAATACTACGGGACTTAAGTGAAATTCCTACGGATCAGAGTCACGTAAATACAAATCAAAGAAGAAAACAAATAAATTTTAACACGTACTCATACTCTATGCTACTATATTACTTAAATCTATGACTTTCCCTCTTGACGCACTATAGTCCCCAAGGATACAAGGTTTGTGTATTTGTGACGAAATGCAGTACAAATGGGTCTCAGATAACCTGAGGATTATAATTACCCACGAGAAAGGGGGAAGAGCGAGGCTTTAATAACAATCCTTGAGTAATAGATAACGCCCCAGGGGCAGTTCTTTCTCAATCAATTACCATCGGAGCCCCCACCCCGCCTGGTCAATATGTTACTTCCATGATCCAGGGCCCCTTGAAAGTACCCCTCCTCCTCCTTCACCACCTCCTCCTCCTTCATCTCCTCCTCCTCCTCCCTCATTTCCTCCTCCTCCTCCTCCTTCACCTCCTCCTCCTCCTCCTTCACCTCCTCCTCCTCCTCCTTCACCTCCTCCTCCTCC
>NC_134781.1:66982897-66985397 GCF_046742065.1 Oratosquilla oratoria | reverse complement strand
TACATATATATATATATGTACATATATATAAATATGTATATATATAATATATATATATATGTACATATATATATATATATATATATATACTGTATATATATATACACATATATTTACACGTACATATTTTCGTGCTGTAGTTCCTTCCAAAGGATTATATTCTTTCAATCCTGAAGAGCCAATGGGATGGGCCTCGTCTCTCGTTGCAAATACTTTCCTGAAGCTTCGCCTCTTCACCCAACAATTGCAACCGACGAAGACAATCGAAGTCGTTAGCGGCCTCGCAAGTTACGAGATATCTTGACAACACAGGGAGAGGAAATCAACACGCACGTACGCCCGGCGCGTCTCAGTTTCTTAAATACGGAGGCGGACCTTACGACTCTTGGGTCCACTAAATACAGTCGATTTTAGTCAGCTGAGATGTAAGCTTTGTTCATGGGGTCTCGACCGGTGAGGATCTCATTCATTCCTGGGATCGCCCTTCAGGTATATACAATCGTCTGTAGTTTAACCAGAAAAAGAACTATAAATTAGGACACCGTATTGAAGGGATTCAATACAAATGAGGCTGAAGACGCTCTTGTACACACACACACGCACATATGAATACACGCATAAACATACATACAGATTAAAATACAATGGAATGAACTACACCGTGAGAAGTTAGAGCTCAAAACAAACGTAGTACTGTTTGAATTGAACGAACGAGAGAGAATGAATGGACGAATAAAGTTTTAAGTTTTTAGATACAACGAAACACACACACACGCACACACACACACACACACACACACACACACACACACACACGCACACACACACACACACACACACACACACACACACACACACACACACACACACACACACACACACACACACACACACACACACACACACACACACACACACACACACACACTTGTTTTTATTTCTTCGTTTCTTCAAGACTTTTTTGCATCACTATGTAAGAATATATGTTCCTCTTTGTTATAGTTTTGTCGACCTTCTTAACCCAGTCAAATTCTGGACTTTCATTCATCTGTACAAAACCGTCTCGCTGTAAGGAGAACAAAACATAATAAAAAATTGTAACTCTGGTACAAAGAGGTAATAAAGATTATATATGACTCTTTCCCGTGATTATTCTGAGCTAAATAAAATTGTCACAGAATAACTGGAATAAGATTTCAAATACAAAATGCTGGGGACATGTTGGTTAGGTAATATTTATATAATTTTTTTCTTTCTGTATTTCTTTATTCATTCGTTGATTTATTCATTAATTCCATTATTTATTTTATTGATTTATGTAGTTATTCGTTTATTTATTTTTTCATTCATTCATTTATCCATTTATTTACTTATTTGTTTATCTATTTATTTATTATTTATCAATTTATTAATTTATTTACTTGTTTACTTGTTCAACCATTTCTTTATTTCTTTATTTCATTATTGTTTAACTTGTTTATCTATTAAATAGTTTTTTCCATTTATACTTTCATTTATTCAGTCGGTAATTTATCTGATTTCTTATTTACTTAACTATTCATTTATTAATCAATTCATTCGTATATTTATTTATCTATTCATTTATTTATTTAGTTATTTTTCAATTGTTCATTTATCTATCTTCATTATTTTTTTTATTTGTTTATTAATTTACTTATTCATCATTTTCGTAATTCATGATTTATTTCGAGGTGGCTTGAGCCTCCATATTTATCTTATATTATGTATCTGTTCATTTAGTTCATTTCTTTTAAAACAAGCTCCTATGTACTGCCAGGCTGTTTCATTCAAGTGGATGAGACCGCCAGTACAGCGAATGTTACTTTATATCTGTGCTGCCGTCAGGCTATTTTATTCAGCTGTATGTGATCTTTTGCAGCGAAAGAACCAAAACGAAGAATTGTGTTCCTGGTTTTGTTTTTATAAATTGGTTCCTTTTTCTCAGACCAAAGTGAGTAACTGACGCCAGGAGGCTCATAGCTGCTAGCGAGGCAATTTGGAATCGATCTCGAGACAATGCACTTACGAGATGGAACCCAAACCTAACATGACACAGCAACATAACCCTGTTGTAAAGAATAATACGAGACTTTTATTAAGGAAATAACGAAGAGAATACAATAAACGCAACGTAATACTCAATAATAGACATAATGATGGAGGTTATGTATGATATTATAGAAAAATAATAGTTTTTCGTAAAATATATATATATTTGTAGACTTTCAGATTCGATAATCGTCGCATCATGATGAAGATTTGATAAATCAAACTTCATAAATTCTTTGCAATTTTTCAATTATTTACAACTAAGATGATTCATTAAAAATCAATATCCACTTAAGTAATACAGCATGTAATATAAAATCACAGCTGAAAGCCTGTGTTCATTATCCAAAATACTTTGCAAATCAAATTTTCATTACAGATTATTTAGTGTGTTATAAACGACCAAAGGAGCGTTTGTGTTTGAAATTTG
>NC_134781.1:66965768-66967397 GCF_046742065.1 Oratosquilla oratoria | reverse complement strand
GTGGGAGGAAAACGTCTCACGAGAGAAATAAAAAAGCCAAAGAGAGAGAAAGACAAGGTGTAGAAAGGTATGTACGAGCATGTATGTATGTAATGTATATATACATATATATATATATATATATATATATATATATATATATATTTTTATTCAACCACAAACAACTTTTAATTCCATGCCATCGCAATCGAGACTGAAGAATCGCTCGATGGAGACATTTTGTTGGAAATTGAAACGTGGACGAGCCGAGGATTCGAACCCAGCTAACCCGTAACAAAGTTACAGTGACTTAAACCAATGCGCTATCAAGAGAGATATATGTTGAGTACGCTTTTCTTATATTTGTATGCTCGAATTACATACATCTACACGAAATAATCGCATTCAACCCACCTCCGCTATGATATTGCATTTAGCTAGTATGTGCACGTGGGATAAGATTATACATCTACACTGAATGGTTCCCAGCGATCAATTGATATTTTTATTCAACCACAAACAACTTTTAATTCCATGCCATCGCAATCGAGACTGAAGAATCGCTCGATGGAGACATTTTGTTGGAAATTGAAACGTGGACGAGCCGAGGATTCGAACCCAGCTAACCCGTAACAAAGTTACAGTGACTTAAACCAATGCGCTATCAAGAGAGATATAAGTTGAGTACGCTTTTCTTATATTTGTATGCTCGAATTACATACATCTACACGAAATATCGCATTCAACCCACCTCCGCTATGATATTGCATTTAGCTAGTATGTGCACGTGGGAACCATTCAGTGTAGATGTATAATCTATCCCACGTGCACATACTAGCTAAATGCAATATCATAGCGGAGGTGGGTTGAATGCGATATTTCGTGTAGATGTATGTAATTCGAGCATACAAATATAAGAAAAGCGTACTCAACTTATATCTCTCTTGATAGCGCATTGGTTTAAGTCACTGTAACTTTGTTACGGGTTAGCTGGGTTCGAATCCTCGGCTCGTCCACGTTTCAATTTCCAACAAAATGTCTCCATCGAGCGATTCTTCAGTCTCGATTGCGATGGCATGGAATTAAAAGTTGTTTGTGGTTGAATAAAAATATCAATTGATCGCTGGGAACCATTCAGTGTAGATGTATAATCTATCCCACGTGCACATACTAGCTAAATGAAATATCATAGCGGAGGTGGGTTGAATGCGATATTTCGTGTAGATGTATGTAATTCGAGCATACAAATATAAGAAAAAGCGTACTCAACTTATATCTCTCTTGATAGCGCATTGGTTTAAGTCACTGTAACTTTGTTACGGGTTAGCTGGGTTCGAATCCTCGGCTCGTCCACGTTTCAATTTCCAACAAAATGTCTCCATCGAGCGATTCTTCAGTCTCGATTGCGATGGCATGGAATTAAAAGTTGTTTGTGGTTGAATAAAAATATCAATTGATCGCTGGGAACCATTCAGTGTAGATGTATATATATATATATATGTATGTATGTGTATATGTATATGTATATATGTATGTATGTATGTATGTATGTATGTATGTATGTATGAATATATGTACAGTATATATACTGTAGTATAATATAGTATAGTATAGTATAGTATAGTATAGTATAGTATAGTATAGTATAAT
>NC_134781.1:66925768-66950768 GCF_046742065.1 Oratosquilla oratoria | reverse complement strand
GGGGAGGGGTAGTCAGCGAGTAAAGAGGTAGAAGCAAACCAACTCCGGCTGTCGTGGAGCTGTGCCTCGCTGCACTGACTCTGATCCCGAGCAGGGTGGTGGGGTGATGGATTACCTTCATCCAGAAGGGGATGAGATGGGAGGAGTGGTCCGGGGAGGATTAGGACTGCAAGGATGAACGGGTAAAGGAAAGAGAGAGAGAGAGAGAGAGAGAGAGAGAGAGAGAGAGAGAGAGAGAGAGAGAGAGAGAGAGAGAGAGAGAGAGAGAGAGAGAGAGAGAGAGAGAGAGAGAGAGAGAGAGAGAGAGAGAGAGAGAGAGAGAGAGAGAGAGAGAGAGAGAGAGAGAGGGAGAGAGGGAGAGAGGGGGAGAGGGGGAGAGGGGGAGAGGGGGAGAGTGGGGAGAGGGAGAAGGAAGAAGGGAAAAGGGAGAAGGGAGAGGGAGAAGGGAGAGGGAGAGGGAGAAGGGAGAGGGTGAAAGGAGAGGGAGAAGGGAGAGGAAAAAGAGAGAGGGAGAAAGTGAGAAAGAAAGGGAAGAGGAGAGAGGAGAGAGAGAGAGAGAGAGAGAGAGAGAGAGAGAGAGAGAGAGAGAGAGAGAAAGGGAGGGAGAGAGAGAGAAGGAGAGAAAGGGAGGGAGAGAGAGAGAGGGAGAGAAATGGAGAGAGAGAGAGAGAGAGAGAGAGAGAGAGAGAGAGAGAGAGAGAGAGAGAGAGAGAGAGAGAGAGAGAGAGAGAGAGAGAGAGAGAGAGAGAGAGAGAGAGAGAGAGAGAAAGGGAGAGAGAGAGAAAGAGAAAGAGAGGGAGGGGCAAAGAGAGGGAGAGATAAAGAGAGGGAGAGGCAAAGAGAGGGAGAGACAAAGTGAGGGAGAGACAAAGAGAGGGAGAGACAAAGAGAGAGAGAAACAAGGAGAGGGATAGACAAGGAGAGGGATAGACAAGGAGAGGGATAGACAGAGGAAGAGAGAAAGGGAGAAACAAAGAGAGGGAGAGACGAAGTGGCAAAGTTAGAGACAGAGAGAGGGAGAGACAGACAGAAAGATCGAGGGAGAGGGGAAGAGGCGGAGGGGGAGAGGGGGAGGGGGAGAGGGGAGGGGAGAGGGGGAGGGGGAGAGGGAGAGGGGAGGAGGAGAGGGAGAGGGAGAAAATGAGGAAGAAAGGAAAGGGGAGAGAGAGACAGATAGATAGATAGGTAGATAGATAGATAGATAGATAGATAGATAGATAGATAGATAGATAGATAGAGAGAGAGAGAGAGAGAGAGAGAGAGAGAGAGAGAGAGAGAGAGAGAGAGAGAGAGAGAGAGTGAGTGAACTGAGTGAGTGAGTGAGTGAGTGAGTGAGTGAGTGGGTGGGTGGGTGGGTGAGTGAGTGAGTGAGTGAGTGAGTGAGTGAGTGAGTGAGTGAGTGAGTGAGTGAGTGAGTGAGTGAGTGAGTGAGTGAGTGAGTGAGTGAGTGGGTGCGTGCGTGCGTGAGAGAGTGAGTGAGAGGGAGAGAGAGGGAGAGGGATAGACAAGGAGAGGGATAGACAGAGGAAGAGAGAAAGGGAGAAACAAAGAGAGGGAGAGACGAAGTGGCAAAGTTAGAGACAGAGAGAGACAGAGACAGACAGAAAGAGCGAGGAAGAGGGGAAGAGGCGGAGGGGGAGAGGGGGAGGGGGAGAGGGGGAGGGGAGAGGGGGAGGGGAGGGGGAGAGGGGGAGGGGGAGAGGGGGAGGGGAGGGAGAGGGAGAGGGAGAAAATGAGGAAGAAAGGAAAGGGGAGAGAGAGACAGATAGATAGGTAGAGAGAGAGAGAGAGAGAGAGAGAGTGAGTGAGTGAACTGAGTGAGTAAGTGAGTGAGTGAGTGGGTGGGTGGGTGGGGTGGGTGAGTGAGTGAGTGAGTGGGTGAGTGTGAGTGAGTGAGTGAGTGAGACAGTGAGTGATGAGTGAGTGGGTGGGTGGGTGAGAGAGTGAGTGAGCGAGTGAGTGAGTGAGTGGAGATGAGGTGAGTGAGTGAGTGAGTGAAGAGTGAGTGAGTGAGTGAGAGAGATGTGTGTGTGTGTGTGTGTGAGAGAGAGAGAGAGAGAGAGAGAGAGAGAGAGAGAGAGAGAGAGGCATAGAGAAAGAGAGGGAGGGGCAAAGAGAGGGAGAGACAAAGAAAGGAAGAGACAAGGAGAGGGATAGACAAAGAGAGGGAGAGACAGAGGAAAAGACAAAGAGAAGGAAAGACAAAGAGAGAGAAGAAGAGAAAGAGAGGGAGAGAAAACGAGAGAGAAAAAAGAGGGAGAGACAAAGAGAGAAAGATACAAAGGTAGAAACAAAGATAGGGAGAGGCAGAGGGAGAGACAAAGAGAGAGACATAGAGACAAAGAAAATCAAAGAGAAACAAAGAGACAAAAATAGAGAGAGAGAGAGAGAGAGAGAGAGAGAGAGAGAGAAAGAAGAAAAAGAGAAATACAGAGAAAGAGACACAGAGAAAAATAGACCGAGATAGAGAGACAGAGAGGGACAGAAAGACAGAGATAGAAAGACAGAGGTAGATATAGGGAGATAGAGAGATTGAGAGATAGAGAGATAGATATATAAAGAGAGATATAGAGATAGAGATATAACTATAGAGATAGAGAGATAGAGATAGATAGATATATTTATATAGAAAGAGATAGAGATATATAGATATACGTAAAAATATAGAGATACGTATACATGTAGTAATAGAAATAAAGACAGAGGTAGAGAGATAGAGATAGAGAGGTAGAGAGAGATAGAGATATATAGAGAGACATGTATGTATATATATATATATATATATATATATATATATATATATATATATATACAGACACACTGAATGGTTCCCAGTGATCTATTAATATCTTTTTCAACCACATATCACTTTTAATTCCATACCATCGCAAACGAGACTGAGAATCACTCGAAGGAGGCATCCGTTGGAAATTGAAACGTAGACGAGCCGAGGATTCGAACCCAGCTAACCCGTAACAAAGTTACATTGACGTAAACCAATACGCTATCAAGAGCGTATTGGTTTACGTCAATGTAACTTTGTCACGGGTTATCTGGGTTCGAATCCTCGGCTCGTCTACGTTTCAATTTCCAACGGATGCCTCCTTCGAGCGACTTTCAGTCTCGTTTGCGATGGTATGGAATTAAAAGTGATATGTGGTTGAAAAAAAATATATATATGTATATATATATATATATGTATATACATATGTATATATATATATATATGTATATATATATAATATATATATATACATATATATATATATAAACATATATATAATAATACACACACAACACACACACACACACACACACACACACACACACACACACACACACACACACACACACACATATATATATATATATATATATATATATACATATATATATATGTATATATATATATATATATATATATATATATATATATAGAGAGAGAGAGAGAGAGAGAGAGAGAGAGAAAGGGAGAGAGAAAGAGAGGGAGGAGCAAAGAGAGGGAGAGATAAAGAAATTAAGAGACAAGGAGAGGAATAGACAAAGAGAAGGAAAGAGAAGGAGAGAAACATAGAGGGAGAGAGAACGAGGGGGAGAGAAAAAGAAAGGAAGAGACAAATAGAGGGATAGACAAAGAAAGGGAGAGACGAAGAGAGGGAGAGACAAAGAGCGGGAGAGACAAAAAGAGGGAGAGACAAAGGGAGGGAGAGACAAAGGGAGGGAGAGACAAATAGAGGGTGAGACTAAGAGAGGAATAGCCAGAGGAGAGACAAAGAGAAAAACAAAAAAGAGAAACAGAGAGAATCAAAAAGAGAAAGATAGAGACAAATATATAGGCAGAGAGATAGACAGACAGAGAGTGTGTGTGTGTCGGCGCGCGCGCGCGCGTGTGTGTGTGTATGTGTATGTGTGTGTGTGACAGAGAGAGAGAGAGAGAGAGAGAGAGAGAGAGAGAGAGAGAGAGAGAGAGAGAGAGAGAGAGAGAGAGAGAGAGAGAGAGTCAGAGAGACAGAGAAAGATAGACAGAGATAGAGTGACAGAGATGGAGAGACAGAGATAGAGAGACAGAGACAGAGAGATATAGATATATATATAGAGAGATAGAGATTGAGAGATAGATAGAGAGATAGAGAGATAGAGAGATATATAGATAGAGATATAGAGATAGATAGATATTTATAAAGATATAGACACAGAGAGATAGAGATATATAATACATAAAGATAGAGATAGACATAGAGGTAGAAATAGATATAGAGTTACAGGTAGAAATAGAGATAGATGAGGTAGAGAGATAGAGATAGAGATAGATAAAGAGATATTTAGAGATATATAGTGATGTATAGTGATGTATAGAGAGATAGAGAGAGACAGAGGGACAGATAGAAAGAGATAGAGAGACAGTTAGAGAGAAATATAGAGAGATAAACAGAGAGAGAGATAGAGAGATAGAGAGATAGAGAGATAGAGAGATAGAGAGATAGAGAGATATAGAGATAGAGTTAGAGATGGATAGAGAGGGATAGAAAAGAATTGAGATGAACAGAGAGTTAGGGAGATAGAGGGAAAGATAGAGGAACATTGAGATAGATGAATAGATATGGTCAGATAGAGATAGAAAGATAGAGTTAGAGAGATAGAGATAGAAAGATATAGAAAATGTGAATAGAAATATAGAATAGAGTTAGAGAGATTAAGAGATAAAGATATATATAGAGAGATTTATATATATATATATATATATATATATATATTTATATATATGTATATGTATATGTATATATATATATATATATATATATATAGACAGAGAGAGAGAGAGAGAGAGAGATAAAGAGATAGAGAAATAGAGATACAGACAGATAGAGAGATAGAGAGACAGAGTTAGAGAGATATAGAGAAATGCAGAAATAGAGAGGTAGGGAGACAGAGATATAGAGATATAGATAGATAGAGAAAGAGAGAATTTTGCATCTTTCTTCCGGCTCCCGCTAGATGGTTTTATTTGGCTGAAAAACTTCCTTTTGGCAGAAATAGAGACAACAATGACTTCAGCCAACTTTCGACCCTCACTGACAACCTATAACTTTTGTTTTGTCTGCCACCACCAGGCGATTTTATTCAGCTGAGGGAAACAATTTATACGAGACCCTGTCTTGCCCTTACCATTACAATAATAAAACCATCATTATTTGCATTTTTTTTCTTCAAATTTTCAAATGCTTTCATGGAGTGTTCTGACACTGAGGAACATCCTTCGGGATTCGCGGTTTCCATCCGCGTCCTCTCAGTTCGACGATGTTCAGGAGAAGGTACCTCATTCTGTTGCTCGTCAACCTTTTTTCCGTGATTTCCTTGATGTCGGAGT
Organism: Oratosquilla oratoria; assembly: GCF_046742065.1. Taxonomy (NCBI): domain Eukaryota; kingdom Metazoa; phylum Arthropoda; class Malacostraca; order Stomatopoda; family Squillidae; genus Oratosquilla; species Oratosquilla oratoria. Next base: position 66,945,400 of record NC_134781.1, on the reverse strand, counting down.
AAATCACGTTGACGGCCTGAGTCCCAACGGGTGACGCCTTCACCGACTTGTCCAATTTCTGTCCAGCAGTCTCCAGCAAGGCGCAGACGGCTTCTAAAGAAGCTTCATCCCGTTTTTGGAGAAGATAGTTTATACATAGGGCGACTCTTCGGGAGTTAAAAACGTCTTCCAGGCAGAGGCTCGCTATGTATGTGCACAACGCTACATACTGCTTTCTCTTCTTAATGGAAGCTAGATCCTATTCCGCGTTCTGATTTCCCGTACTAGAGTTGGGGTTTTCAGCGAGTTCGAAGAGGCGTTTGCACTCTATTCCGAGTCGGGTCCTGTAAGCCTTTGCACTTTCCTTGGGCAATTTTGTCAGCAACAAAGTGCAGAGTTGCGAGTAAGTTCTTGCGTAGAACTGCTGGTGGATCGCAAACTCTGTCACCAAAACCGCGGCCTGTTCCACCAGGGCCGGGTTGTCTCCGAGGAACGAGCGAATCTGTTCAGAAACTCTTTCGAAGTTTTTGGGAGATAGTTTATTCAGGAGAGACTTGAAGGGGCCCAGCCCTGTGGTTTCAGTGTCGAAGTGACTTGGCCTCTCTTTTGAGGTGGGGGCAACCGACTCTTCCGAACTCATTCTCTGTCTCCAGTTTTGCGGAGTGGGAATCACGCGGGTAGCACCCGCTGGGACGCGTCCCGCGCGAGGTGCCCCAGGGATCCGTGAAAAATCTGTGGATTCGACTTCTCTGTTGTCGTTTTCTCTGTTTTTTTCATGGCCTCCGTCTTGAACATCCTTCGGAAAAGACCGCGACCCTACAGGCTTTATGGGCACATTATTTTTTATATTTGTTTTATTTTCAATGTAAGATTCTTTCAAATCGTTTCCATTGTTTTTAATTATGTTCTTATTATTCTTTCCAGGGCCCCTTCCTTGAACTTCCTCTGAAACCGGTCGCGATCCTGTTGAACCAGATTTAAAAAGAAATTCTCCCAAGTCCTTGGGGAGTGGTTCTACAAGGGTTTCAATGCTGAATAGCTTGTATTCATAGACCTGAATACTTGTTTCTCCCACGAAGTTTCTGAACAGAACTGTCCTCTTGAGGGACTTCCCGTCCTCTGACACCTGTTCGTGGAGGACGCGAGAGGCAGGCACACCTTCAGGTGAGAATGTGTCGTTCGTTGACATGAAGCTCCCCAAGAGTACTCCAGAAAGACCGAAATCCTGAACGCATTGACTCACCAAAGCCGACCATGGAGATTAACGTTGGGTGTCATGGCACCAGACAAGCACTGGCTCCACGTTTAGATATCTTGTTATGACTGGTGCTATCTGATTATCTTCAACATAGAAGCGTTCTCCATTTCTTTACCTGACCTCCCCATCCTTTCCACTTTCTCTCCCCTCCCCCACTACGTCTTCCCCCCTCCCCTTCTCCTCATGATCCATCCTCTCCTATTACCAACTGTGGCAGGTGATGTCTAAGTAGAGAGAAGAGTGAATAGGAACAAGACATACATAAAAAATGCAACAGAATACAATAGATGTATGTAATCACCACCCAGTCTTTCCCTGATTACCTTAACAAGCACATTCTCATAGCAACGGCCAACCCCTCCACATCCTTCCCAACCCCATTGAAGCCCCACTGGTTGAAGAGGGTGGAGTAGGCTGCAAGAGGAATGTCTGTCGAGCACGGTAAGGAAAGTGCGAAAAATAGGAGTGAATTGAAGGAGACTGTGAATTGATGAAGGGATAAGGCGGGCCGAAGGGATGTTCAACGCATCCGCTTCGAGTGGATGAGATCGTGGGGGGGGGGGTGAGAGAGGAGATCGTCACTTAGTAAATAGGCCGAGGAAAACCAACTCCGCTGCCGAGGAACTGAAAAAGATATAGAGAGATAAAGATATAGAGAGATAGAGAGATAAAGAGATAAAGAGATATAGAGATAAAGAGATAAAGAGATAACAAATAAAGAGATAAAGAGATAAAGATAGATAGAGAGATAAAGAGAGATAGATAAAAAGATAGAGATAGATAGAGACATAAAGAGATAAAGAGAGGTAGAAATAGAGAGATAAAGAGATAAAGAGAGATAACGAGATAAAGAGAGAGATAAATAAAGAGAGATAGAGAAATAGAGAGAGATAGAGAGATAGAAAGATAGAGAGACAGATAAAAAGAGAGATAGAGAGATAAAGAGATAAAAAGAGAGATAGATATTTAGAGAAATATAGATATAAAGAGATAGATAGAGTGAGATATATATAAGGAGATAAAGAAATAAAGAGAAAAATAGAGATAAAGAGATAGAGAGATAAAGAGAGACAGTGATAGAGAGATAGAGATAGAGTGATAGCAAAAGAGATAGATATAGAGATAGAGATAAAAAGATAGAGAGATAAAGAGATAAAGATATGAGAGAGATAGAGAGATAGAGATATAGAGTGGTAGAGAGATAAAGAGAGATAGGGGGATAAAGAGATAAAGAGACATATAGAGATAAAGAGATAAAGGGAAAGATAGATAGAAAAAGAGATAGAGAGTTAGAGAGAAAGGGAAATAGGTAGCGAGTTAGAGAGGCAGAGAGATAGAGAGACAGAGAAATAGATATATAGAACTATAGAGAATTAGAGAGCTAGAGACAAGAGAGAGAGAGAGAGAGACAGATAGAGAGAGATAGAGATAGAGATATAGATAGAAAGAGATAGAGACAGAGAGAGATAGGGAGATAAAGAGAGAGATAGATAAAGAGAGATAGAGAGATAAAGAGAGATAGAAATATAGAGAGAGATAAAGAGAGATAGAGAGATAAAGAGTGATAGAGAGAGATAGAAAGATAGAGAGAGATAAAGAGAGATAGAGAAAGATATAGAGAGATGGAGAGAGATAGAGAGATAGAGAAACAGAGAGACAGAGAGATAGCTAGAGAGATAGGGAGACAGAGAGATAGAAAGATAGATAGATTGATAAAGAGAATAGAGAGAGAGATAGAAAGAGATATAAAAAGAGAAACAGAAATAGATAGAGAGATAGAGATAGAGAGATAGAGATAGAAAGACAGATAGAGATATAGAGATAGAGATTGATAGAGAGATAGAGAGAGAGAAAGAGAAAGAGAGAGAGAGAGAGAGAGAGAGAGAGAGAGAGAGAGAGAGAGAGAGAGAGAGAGAGAGAGAGAGAGAGAGAGAGAGAGAGAGAGTTCTGGAGAGAGAGAGAGAGGAGAGAGAGAGAGAGAGAGAGAGAGAGAGAGAGAGAGAGAGAGAGAGAGAGAGAGAGAGAGAGAGAGAGAGAGAGAGAGTGTTATGGAGAGAGATAGAGATAGAGAGAGAGAAAGAGAGAAAGATAAAGAGATAGAGAAAGAAATAGGTAGGGCGGTAGAGAGGTAGAGAGATAGAGAGATAGAGAGAGGTAGAGAGAGATAGAGAGACATAGAGAGAGATATAGAGAAAAAGAAAGTGATAGAGAGATAGATAAAGAGAGATGGAGAGATAAAGAGATAAAGAGATAAAGAGATAAAGAGATAAAGAGATAAAGAGATAAAGAGATAAAGAGATAAAGAGATAAAGATAAAGAGATAAGGAGATAAAGAGATAAACAGATAAAGAGATAAAGAGAGAGATGAAGAGAGAGAGATAAAGAGAGAGATAGATAGAGATAGAGAGATAGATAGAGATAATGAGATAAAGAGAGAGATAGAGAGATAAAGAGAGATAAAGATAGAGAAAGAGAGAAAGATAAAGATATGGAGAGATAGAGAGAAGGGGAAATAGGTAGGGCGGTAGAGAGGTAGAGAGATATAGAGACAGATATATAGATATGTAGAAATATATATATATATATATATATATATATATATATAGAGAGAGAGAGAGAGAGAGAGATAAAGGTATAAAGATGGAGATAGAGAGATAGAGAGAGATAGAAAGATAGAGAGATAGAGAGATATAGAGAGATAGAGAGATAGATAGAGAGAAAGAGAGACAGAGAGACAGAGAGAGAGCTAGAGAGATAGGGAGACAGAGAGACAGAGAAATAGAAGGATAAATAGATAAGGAGAATAGAGAGAGAGATAGAGAGATAGAAAGAAAAAGAGAGAGATAGAGAGATAGATAGAGATAGAGAGATAGAGAGAGAGATAGAGAGATAGAAATAGAAAGAGAGATAGAGAGATGGAGATAGAAAGAGTGATAAATAGATAAAGAGATAGGGAGAAATAGATGGAGAGACCGATAGATAGATAGATAGATAGATAGATAGATAGATAGATAGATAGAGAGAGAGAGAGAGCGAGCGAAAGAGAGAGAGAGAGAGAGAGAGAGAGAGAGAGAGAGAGAGAGAGAGAGAGAGAGAGAGAGAGAGAGAGAGAGAGAGAGAGAGAGAGAGAGAGAGAGAGAGAGAGAGAGAGAATTAGAGAGAGATAGAGATATAGAGATATAGAGAGATAGAAGGATAGAGAGAGATAGAGAGACAGATAGATAAAGAGAGATAGAGAGATAAAGAGATAGAGAAATAGAAAGATAAAGGGATAAAGAGATAAAGAGATAAAGAGATAAAGAGAAATAGATAAAGAGATAAAGAGATAAAGAGATAAAGAGAAATAGATAAAGAGATAAATAAATAAAGAGATAAAGAGATCAAGGGAGAGATAAAGAGAGATAGACAAAGAGATAGAGAGATAGATAGAGATAATGAGATAAAGAGAGATAGAGAGATAAAGAGATAAAGAGAGATAGAGGTAGAGAAAGAGAGGAAGATAAGGAGATAAAGAAATAAAGAGAAAAAGAGAGATAAAGAGAGATAGATAAAGAGAGATGGAGATATAGAGATAGAGATAGAGATAGAGAGACAAAGAGAGAGAGAGAGAGATCAAGATATAGAGATATATATACAGAGAGATAGAGAGATAAAAGGATAAAGAGATAAAGAGATAAAGATAAAGAGATAAAGAGATAAAGAGATAAAGAGAGATAGAGAGATAAAGATATAGATAGATAAAGAGATAAAGAGAGAGAGATATAGAGATAAAGAGGGAGATAGAGAGATAAAGAGATATAGAGATGAAAAGATAAAGAGAGATATAGATAAAGAGAGAGATAGAAAGAGATATTGATAGATAGATAGAGAGATAGGGAGAGGGGGAGAGAGGGAGAGAGAGAGAGAGATAAAGAGATAAAGAGAGAGATAGAGAGATAAAGAGAGAGATAGAGAAATAAAGAGAGAGCTAGAGAGATAAGTATATAAAGAGAGAGACAGAGATATAGAGAAATAAAGATATAGAGATAGAGAGAAAGAGAGAGATAAAGAGATAAATATATAAAGAAAGATAAAGATATAAATAGAGATAAAGAGATAGAGAGATAAAGAGAGATAGAAGTACAGAGTTAGAGATAGAGAGATAGAGATATAGAGATAAAGAGATAATGAGATGAAGAGAAAGGTAGAGAGATAGAGTGGTAGAGAGATAAAGAGATATAAAGAGATAAAGAGATGAAGAGAGAAATAGAGAGATAAAGAGATAAGGACACAGATAGAGAGAAAGGGAAATAGAGAGGTAGGGAGGTAACGAGGTAGAGAGATAGAGACAGAGATATAGATATATAGAAATATAGAGAAATAGAGAGATAGAGAGACAGAGAGAGAATTTTGTATCCTTCTTCCGGCTACCGCTAGATGGTTTTATTTGGCTGAAAAACTTCCTTTTGATAGAGATAGAGACAACAATGACTTCAGCCAACTTTCCACCCTCACTGACAACCTATAACTTTTGTTTTGTCTGCCACCACCAGGCGATTTTATTCAGCTAAGGGAACCAATTTACACGAGACCCTGTCTTCCCCTTACCATTACAATACCAAAACCATCAATATTCGCATTTTTTCTTCAAATTTCCAAATGCTTTCCTGGGGCCTTACGACACTGAGGAACATTCTTCGGGATTCGCGGTTTCCATCCGCGTCCTCTCAGTTCGACGATGTTCAGGAGAAGGTACCTCATTCTGTTGCTCGTCAACCTTTTTTCCGTGATTTCCTTGATGTCGGAGTAAATCGCGTTGACGGCCTGAGTCCCAACGGGTGACGCCTTCACTGACTTGTCCAATTTCTCTCCAGCAGTTTCCAGCAAGGCGCAGACGGCTTCCAAAGAAAATTCATCCCGTTTTTGGAGAAGAGATTTTATACATAGGGCGACTCTTCGGGACTCAAAAATGCCCTCCAGGCAGAGGCTCGCTATGTATGTGCACAACGCTACATACTGCTTCCTTTTCTTGATGGAATCTACATCCTACTCTGCGTTCTGATTTCCCATACTGGAGTTGGGGTTTTCAGCGAGTTCGAAGAGGCGTTTGCACTCTATTCCGAGTCGGGTCCTGTAAGCCTTTGCACTTTCCTTGGGCAATTTTGTCAACAAGAAAGTGCAGAGTTGCGAGTAAGTTCTTGCGAAGAACTGCTGGTGGATCGCAAACTTTGTCACCAAAACCGCGGCCTGTTCCACCAGGGCCGGGTTCTCTCCGAGGAACGCGCGAATCTGTTCAGAAACTCTATCGAAGTTTTTGGGAGACAGTTTGTTCAAGAGAGACTTGAAGGGGCCCAGCCCTGTGGTTTCAGTGTCGAAGTGATTTGGCCTCTATTTTGAGGTAGGGGAGCTCAACTGTTCCGAAGTCTGTCTCTGTCTCCAGTTCTGCGGAGTAGGAATCACGCGGGTAGCACCCGCTGGGACGCGACCCGCGCGAGGTGCCCCAGGGATCCGTGAAGAGTCTGCGGGTTCGAGTTCTCCGTTGTCGTTTCCCCCCCGCTTTTCAAGCCTTCCATCATTGCCTGGTACGGTGTCTATTACTTTCATATTATTTCCATCTTTATTTCCTTCTTCATTTATTGTAATAATGTCCCCGTATGTTTTTCTTGTTTTTATTACTTCAACATCATTATTTTTAATTATGTTCTTATTTTTCTTTCCAGGGCCCCTTCCATGAACTTGATCTAAAACCGGTCGCTATCCTGTTGAACCAGATTTAAAAAGAAATTCTCCCAAGTCCTTGGGGAGTGGTTCTACAAGGGTTTCAATGCTGAATAGCTTGTATTCATAGACCTGAATACTTATTTCTCCCACGAAGTTTCTGAACAGAACTGTCCTCTTCAGGGACTTCCTGTCCTCTGACACCTGTTTCGTGGAAGACGCGAGAGGCAGGCACACCTTCAGGTGAGAATGTGTCGTTCGTTGACATGAAGCTCCCCAAGAGTACCTTCAGAAATACCAAATCCTGAACACAGTGACTCACAGAGGCCGACCATGGAGATTAACGTTGAGTATTATAGCACCAGGCAAGTACTGGCTCCATGTTTAGATATCTTGTTATGGCTGGTGCTATCTGATTGTATTCAATATAGAAGCGTCCTCCACTTCTTCACCTCACCTCTCCATCCTTTCCAATTTCTTTCTCCTCCCCCTCCACATCTTTCCCCCTCCCCTTCTCCTCATGGCCCATCCTCTCCTATTACCAACTGTGGCAGGTGGTGTCTAAGTAGAGAGAAGAGCGAATAGGTACAAGACATACATAAAAAATACAACAGAATACAATAGGTGTATGTAGTCACCACCCAGAGTCTTTCCCTGATTACCCTAACAAGAGCGTTCCCATAGCAACGGCCAACCCCTCCACATCCTTCCCGCCCCCATTGAAGCCCCATTGGTTGAGTAGGGTGGAGGAGGTTGTGAGCACGGTAAAGAAAGTTCGAAAAATAGGAGTAAATGGAAGGAGACTGTGAATTGATGAAGGGATGAGGCGGGCCTAAGGGATGTTCTCCGCATCCGCTTCGAGTGTATGAGAACGTTCGGGGGAGAGGGGTGGGGGTGAGGGAGGACATCGTCATCGAGTAAATAGGCCGAGGACAACCAACTCCGCTATCGAGGAACTGTGTATTGCCTCTAATCCGAATAGGTTAGCGGGGTGAGGGATTACCCTTCATTCACAAGGGGATGAGATGGGGAGGGGTGGAAGGGAAGGCTTAGGCATGTAAGGATGAACGGGAAAGGATGAAGAAGAAGATGAAGAACAAGATGAAGAAGATGAAGAAAAAGAAAAAGAAGATGAAGATGAAGATGAAGATGAAGATGAAGAAGATAAAGAGGTAAAGAGGTAAAGAGATAAAGAGAAAGATAAAGAGAGAGATAGAGAGAGAGATGGAGAGAAATAGAGAGAGATTGAGAAAGTAGAGAGAGAGAGATAGGGAGAGAGATAAAGATAGATAAAGATAGAGAGAAAGAGAGAGAGACAGAGAGAGAGAGAGATAGAGAGAGATTGAGAGAGGTAGAGGGAGATAGAGAGAGACAGAGCGAAAGAGAGAGAGACAGAGAGAGAGATAGAGAGAGATTGAGAGAGGTAGAGAGAGATAGAGAAAGATAGAGAGAGAGAGAAAAATAGAGATAGAGAGATAGAGAAATAGAGATAGAGAGATATAGAGATAGAAAAATAGAGAAATAGAGATAGAGAGATAGAGATATAGATAGTGATATATATATATATATATATATATATATATATATATATATATATATATAGAGAGAGAGAGAGAGAGAGAGAGATAAAGAGGGAGATAGAGAGAGAGATAAAGAGAGGTAGAGAGAGATAGAGAGACAGAGACACAGAGAAACAGAGAGAGATAGAGAGATAGATAGAGTGATAGAGAGATAGAGATAGAGAGAGAGACAGAGAGATACAGAAACATATAGAGATAGAGAGGGATAGAGAGAGATCGAAAGATAAAGAGAGAAAAACAAAGATATAGAGAGAGATAGGGAGATAGAGAGACGGAGAGAAATAGAGAGAGATAGCGAGATAGAGAGATAGAGAGACAAAGAGACAGAGATAGAGAGACAGATAGATAGAGAGAGATAGAGATAGATAAATAGATAGATAGATAAATAGATAGATATATAGATATATAGATAGAGAGATATATAGATAGATAGAGAGAGATAGAGAGATAGATAGAAAGGTAGATAGATAGATAGGTAGATAGATAGATAGATAGATAGAGAGAGAGAGAGAGAGAGAGAGAGAGAGAGAGATAAAGATAGATAGAGGGAGAGAGAGATAAAGAGTGAGGTAGAGAGATAGAGAGATAGAGAAAGATAGAGAAATAGAGACAAAGAGAGAGATAGAGAGATGAAGGGAGAGATAAAGATATAAAGAGAGATAGAGATAAAGAGATAGGGAGATAAGGAAATAGAGAAATACAGAGATAAAAAGATAAAGTGATTAAGAGATAAGGAGATAAGGAGATAAAGAGATAAAGAGAAAAATATAGAGACAAAGAGGTAAAGAGATAAAGAGAGAGACAAAGAGAGATAGAGACAGAGATATAGAGAGAGTGATAGATAGAGACAGAGATAAAGAGAGATAGAGAGATAAAGCGAGAGATAGAAAGGTAGAGAGATAGAGAGATAAAGAGATAAAGAGAGATAGAGAGATAGATAAGAGATGAAGGGAGAAATAGAGAAATAAATATATAAAGAGAGATATAGAGATAGAGAAAGAGATAAAGAGATAAAGAGATAAAGATAAAAAGAGATAGAGAGATAGAGAGAGAGAGAGAAATAGAGAGATAGAGAGGGATCGAGAGATAGAAAGATTTGAGAGAGGTAGAAAGATAGAGAGATAAAGAGAGAGATAGAGAGCTAAAGAGAGAGATAAAGAAATAATAGAGATAGAGAGATCGAGAGAAATAGAGAGATAAAGAGATATAAAGAAAAAATATATATAAAGAGAGAGATAGAGCGATAAAGAGAAAGATAGAGATAGAGAGATTGAAAGAGATAGAGAGAGATAGAGAGATAAAGAGATAGAGAGATAGATAGAGAGATAGAGAGATCTATAGAGATAGAGGGAGATAAAATTATAAAGAGAGAGGTAGAGAGATAATGAGATAAAGAGAGAGATAGAGAGATAGAGAGGTAGAGAGATAAAGAGAAAAAGAGAGTTAGAGTTAGAGAGATAGAGAGATAAAGAGATAAAGAGATAAAGAGAGAGATAGAGATAAAATATAAAGAGATAGAGAGAAAGAGATAAAGAGAGATAGAGAGGTAGAGAGATAAAGAGATAGAGAGATAGACGGAAATAGAGAGGTAGGGAGGTAGAGAGATAGAGAGACAGAGATATAGAGATATAGAAATACAGACAAATAGAGATATAGAGAGACTGAGAAAAAAAAATTGTATCCTTCTTCCGGCTACTGCTAGATGGTTTTATTTGGTTGAAAAACAATGACTTTAACCAACTTTCGACCCTCACTGACAACCTATAACTTTTGTTTTGTCTATCACCACCGGGCGATTTTATTCAGCTGAGGGAAACAACTTACACGAGACCCTGTCTTGCCCTTACCATTACAATACCAAAACCATTATCATTAGTATCTTTTTCAACTTCTCAAATGCTTTCCTGGAATCTTACGCCACTGAGGAACATCCTTCGGGATTCGCGGTTTCCATCCGCGTCCTCTCAGTTCGACGATGTTCAGGAGAAGGTACCTCATTCTGTTGCTCGTCAACCTTTTTTCCGTGATTTCCTTGATGTCGGAGTAAATCGCGTTGACGGCCTGAGTCCCAACGGGTGACGCCTTCACCGACTGGTCTAATTTCTGTCCAGCGGTTTGCAGCAAGGCGCAGACGGCTTCCAAAGAAAATTCATCCCATTTTTGGAGAAGAGATTTTATGCATAGGGCGACTCTTCGGGACTCAAAAACGCCTTCCAGGCAGAGGCTCGCTATGTATGTGCACAACGCCACATACTGCTTTCTCTTCTTAATGGAATGTGGATCCTACTCCGCGTTCTGATTTCCCATACTGGAGTTGGGGTTTTCAGAGAGCTCGAACAGGCGTTTGCACTCTATTCCGAGTCGGGTCCTGTAAACCTTTGCACTTTCTTTGGGTAATTTTGTCAACAAAAAAGTGCAGAGTTGCGAGTATGTTCTTGCGTAGAACTGCTGGTGGATCGCAAACTCTGTCACTAAAACCGCGGCCTGTTCCACCAGGGCCGGGTTGTCTCCGAGGAACGCACGAATCTGTTCAGAAACTCCTTCGAAGTTTTTGGGAGATAGTTTATTCAAGAGCGACTTGAAGGGGCCCAGCCCTGTGGTTTCAATGTCGAAGTGCTTTGGCCTCTCTTTTGAGGTGAGGGAGTTCGACTGTCTCTGTCTCCAGTTCTGCGGAGTAGGAATCACGCGGGGAGCATCCGCGGGGTCGATTTTCCTGTTGTCGCTTTCCTCCCGCCTTTCAATTATTCCATTGCCTGGTACGTTGTGTATTACTTTCATATTATTTCCATTATTTTCATCTTTATTTCCTTCATATGCCTTTACTGTTTTTATTACTTCTTCATTATTCATATGATTTGCTCCTTTATCTTCTTTACTTGATGATGTAAGGATTTCTTTATATGTCTTTATATTATTTTCAATATTGTTATTGTCACTAATATTTCTCTTTCCTTTTTCAGGTCCACCATCCTGAATTTCTGCCGGCAGTGGGCGAGACCCCCTTAGCCTTGGGGATATATACTTTTCAGTATTTCTTTTACTTTCTTTATCAAATCTTTTTAGATTATCTCCATTATTTTCAATAGTATTTCCATGGCCCCCGTCTTGAGCATCCTCCGGAAAAGACCGCGACCCTACAGGCTTTATGGGCACATTATCTTTATCATTCCTATTATTCTCAATATAAAATCCTTTCACATCATTTCCATTATTTTTGATTATGGACTTATCTTTCATTCTAGGGTCCCTTCCTTGAACTTCTCCTGGATCCGGTCGCGATCCTGTCGAACCAGATCCAAACAAAAAATCTCCCAAGGCCCTGGGGAGAGGTTCCACAAAGGTTTCGATGCTAAAGAGCTTGTATTCACGGACCTGAATACATGTTTCTTCCACGGAGTTCCTGAACACTACGGTCTTCTTCAGGAACTTCCCGTTCTCGGACACCTGCTCGTGGAGGACGCGAGAGGCAGGCACACCTTCGGGTGTGAATGTGTCGTTCGTTGACATGAAACTCCCCAAGAGTACCTCCAGAAGGACAGAAATCCTGAACGCAGTGACTCACCGAAGCCGACCATTGAGATGAACATACATAAAAATACAACAGAATACAATAGGTGTATGTAGTCACCACCCAGAGTCTTTCCCTGATTACCCTAACAAGCGCGTTTCCATACCAACGGCCAACCCCTCCACATCCTTCCCGACCCCATTGAAGCCCTACTGGATGAATAGGGTGGAGGAGGTTGTGAGGGGAATGTCTGTCGAGCACGGTAAGGAAAGTGCGAAAAATAGGAGTGAATGGAAGGAGACTGTGAATTGATGAAGGGATGAGGCGGGCCTAAGGGATGTTCTTCGCATCAGCTTCAAGCGGATGAAAACGTTCGGGGGAGAAGGGTGGGGGTGAGGGAGCAGATCGTCACCGAGTAAACAGGCCGAGGCAATTTAGCTCCGGCTGTCGAGGAACTGTGCCTCGCTGCACTGCCTCTGATCCGAATAGGGTAGCGGGGTGAGGGATTACCCTTCATCCACAGGGGGATAAAATGGGGAGGGGTGGGAAGGGAAGGATTAGGCATATAAGGATGAACGGTAAAGGAAGAAAAAGAAGAAGAAGAAAAAGAAGAAGAAGAAAAAGAGGGGGGAAATGGCAATGAGAATGAGAGGGTGAGGGTGAGGGAGAAAGTGAGGGAGAAAGTGAGGAATAAGGGGACGGAGAAAAAAAGGAGAAAGAGAGAGAGAGAGAGAAAAGAGAGAGAAAGGAGTAATGAGGGAGAAATGAGAGAGGAGAAAGAAGAGAGGAGAGAGAAAAGAGGAGAATGTAGAGAGGAGAAAGTAGAGAGGATAAAATAGAGAGGAGAATGTAGAGAGAAGAAAGGAGAGAGGAGAAAGGAGAGAGGAGAAAGGAGAGAGGAGAAAGGAGGAAGGAGGAAGGAGAAAGGAGAGAGGAGAAAGGAGAGAGGAGAAAGGAGGAAGGAGAAAGGAGAAAGGAGAAAGGAGAAAGGAGAAAGGATAGAGGAGAAAGGAGAGAGGAGAAAGGAGAGGAGAAAGGAGAGAAGAGAAAGATAGGAAAGAGGAGAAAAAGAGAAAGGAGATAGTTGAAAGGAGAGAGGAGTAAGAGAGGAGAAAAGTAAGAGAAAGGAGAGAGGAGAAAGGAGAGAGAAGAAAGGAGAGAGGAGAAAGGAGAGAGGAGAAAGGAGAGAGGAGAAAGGAAAGAGAAAAAAGGAAAGAGGAGAAAGGAGAGAGGAGAAAGGAGATAGGAGAAAGGAAAGAGGAGAAAAGAGAGAGGAGAAAGGAGAGAGGAGAAAGGAGAAAGGAGAGAGAAAGGAGAGGAGAAAGGAAAGAGGAAAGGAGGAGAGGAGAAAGGAGAGAGGTGAAAGTAGAGAGGAGAAAAGGAAAAGAAAGAGGAGAAGAGAAAAAAGGAAAGAGGAGAAAAGAAGAAGAGGAGACAAGAGAAGAAAGAGGAGAAAAAGAGAGGAGGAGAAAACGAGGAGAGGAGAAAGGAGGGAGAAAGGAAGAGGAGAAGGAGAGAAGGAGAAAGAGAGGAGAGGAGAAAGAGGAAAAGAGAAGAAGGAAAGGAGAGAGGAGAAAGGAGAGGAGAAAAAGGAGAAAGGAGGAGAAAGGAGAAAGGGAGGAGAAAAGGAAAAGAGAAAGGAGGAGAGGAGAAAAAGAGAGGAAGAAGAGAGGAGAAAAGAGAGAGAGAGAGGGGAGAGGAGAAAGGAGAGAGGAGAAAGAAGAGAGGAGGACAGGAGAAGAAAGGGGAAGAGGAGGGGGAGGAAAGAGAGGAAGAAGAGGAGGAGAAGAGAAAGAGAGGAGGAGGAGAGAGAGGAGAAGAAGAGGAAGGAGGAAGAAGGAGGAGAAAGAAGTGGAGAGGAGAAAAAGAAGAGAAGGAGAGAGGAGAGAGAGAAAGAGGAGAGAGAGGAAAGGAGAAAGGAAAGAAAGGAGAGAGGAGAGGAGGAAAGAAGGAAAGAGAAAAGAAAGAAGAAGAGGAGAAGAAAGGAATAGGAGAGAAGGAAGAGAGAGGGAGAAAGAAAGGAGAAAAGAAAGGAAAAAAAAAAGAGAGGAAGAAGGAGGAGGAAAGAAAGAAGAGGAAAAAAAAAGGAGGAGAAGGAGAGAGGAGAAAGGAGAAAGGAAAAAAGGAAAAAGGAGAAAGGAGAAATGAGAGAGGAGAAGGAGAGGAGAAAAGAGAGAGGAGAAAGCAAAGAAGAGAGGAGGGAGGAGAAAGGAGAGAGATAGGAGAGAGTAAAAAGATGTCAAAGCTATATCTGCTTTCTATGTTGTATAAACCTACGTTTAATGCATTGCGCTTTGAGATATTTAAGTTCATTCGCCATTTCACCGACCATGCTAACAATATGTTAGGATCTTCCTGTAGTATCGTGGCGTATTCCCCTGACCTAAATAGGCGTCCTGTTTTAGTGTCGTCCGGATACCTACCAACATCACTAATAATCCCATTATTCAAGTCGATTATATATATAATTGGCAATAAGGGACCCAAAACAGAGTCCTGAGGGACTCCACAACATACACTCTCCCATTTGGATTTTACATCGTTTATGGTGATCTGCTGTTTTCTGTCACTGATCCACGTTCTAATCCATTCAAACACTTTTCCTCCTATGCCATGGGTTTTGACTTTATTTAGTAGTCTCTGGTGGGTTATCTTTTCGAACGTTTTGCTAAAGTCAAGATAAGTAACATCGTAACTATCATTGTTATATAACGCCTTATAGACATTAGTGTAAAGAGAGAATATCAGTTAGAAATGACCTACCTTTGGTGTACCCATGCTGTAATTCACGAATCAAATTATATATATCGATGTGTTTTTTTATTCTATTACCTATCATTGATTCTAGCATTTTATCTATAATCGATGTCAAACTAATCGGCCCGCAGTTGTGAAGACGATTTCTCACCCTTTTTGAAAACAGGAACAACGTTTGCCTGCCCCCCAAAAATAGGCACGAATCCAGTGTCTACCGACTTCCTAAATACTTCCGTTAACTGGCCACAGGTTTCAAATTTACGCTCTTTAAACATTCTTGAAAAAATATCGTCCGGACCCAGGGATTTTGTAGCTTAAATCTATCAGTCTGTTTAACTACTTCCTTGCTAATGCTAATGTTAGATAGTCTGCTTCCCTCATCCCCAGTGAAGATCAGGTCGCAGCCAGGTACCATATCTATTATTTCTTTTGTAAACACAGTGAAGAAATAATTATTAAACACCTCGGCATTTTTTCCGAATCTATCAAGACATCTTAGTCGATTTTGATTGGGACTATCCTCTCCTTATTTTTTGTTCTACTGAGATAAAAGAAGCCCTTTGAGTTGGATCTCTCTTGTCTGGGAACCTTAGTTTCGTAGATATGTTTCGCTGCGCGCGTGTTCTTTTTAACCGGTCTAGCCATATCGTTACTCTTAGATCTAAGGTGCATTTCCCATTTTTTTTATTCTGACTTCTATTTGGGAGTATTATTATTCGTCCTTAATCGCTTTGAGGGGAACAAATTTATACTGAGCACACTTTTTTTTTGCGGTTACATTACTGTACGTTTCATCTAGACCGTTGAACCTACTATTAACCTTAGGGATTAGCTGGTATGTGACCTCATCTGGAGATCTCATACCTCCATCCCTGACCCTGACTGCACTAATGACCTCCGGGCTGACCTGACCTCATTATACTTTTCATCTAGACAGCTGACCCTGTTACTGACCTCCGGGCTGGTCTCATATATGATCAATTGTCCTAGATATTTCCTCAGCTCTCCTGAAGTCAGGCACTAGAATTTTATTCATACTATTCAATTCTTCCCAGTTAATATAGAATCTTATTTCTTGATGATAACTAGACCCTAGACCAGTGTTTCTTAACCTGGGGTGCTGAAATCGATTTTAGGGGGTGCTGGATCAAACATTTCCAGAATGGATTCAACAACCCTTCCTGGTAGACATGACTGATGCTGACAACCTGAAGGAGGACCTTATTGATCTGCAGGTGAACCAGGGTTGTCAGACAAAATTCCGTACATTGCCAATGTCTGGTTTTTGGTGTGATCAGTTGGTAACGTACACTGAACTGGCGAAAGCAGCGCTGGAGAAGATCATTCTATTTCCAACAACTTACTTGTGTGAAAAGGCATTCTCCACCATGCTTCTGATCAAAACAACCGTCCGGAACCGCCTTCAAGGTGGGCTGCTCCACGTGTGAGGGTGGCTCTGGCCAACACAAAACCTCGATTAGATAAACTAGTGTCACATATGCAACAGCAAAAATCGCATTGAGTGTATGTTTGATTACCCTGCGATATATGTTTGATTGAGTTTGTCCATGTTCTTTAATTTTATTGTTTCTCTTTTTGCTTTTGCCAATAGGACTGGCGTCCTTAATGTTTTTGTTTTGGTGCTAGACTGCCTACACCTCACTATAGGGATGCTGAGGTCGGAAAAGTTTAAGAAACGTTGCCCTAGACTAACACTCACTTGTATGTTTTTTGTTAGATCCTTATTATTAGTTAAGAGTAAGTCCAGAATATTCTCTTCCCTGGTAAGATCGGTGATCATTTGTTTTAGGAAATTATCTTGTACCACATCTAAAAAATATTGCGCTTCCAGATCTACTAAATTTTCTGTCCCAACTAAACCCAAACTAACCCAACCTAACCTAGTCTAACATAACCTAACGACACTTAACCTAACCTAACCCAAACTAACCTAACTTCATCTAACCTATGCTAACCTAACCTAACCTAACCTAACTTAACCTAACCTAACCTAACCTAACCTAACCTAACCTAACCTAACCTAACCTAACCTAACCTAACCTAACCTAACCTAACCTAACCTAACCTAACCTAACCTAACCTAACCTAACCTAACCTAACCTAACCTAACCTAACCGGCTGGCTATTACCGGCTTTTCAGGGGAGAAACCCCTATGATACATATTACTTAATTAACTAATCTAATATTTACTTGATTGATTTATGTATTAGATATTCTTATGTAAGCAAGGAACCACATTAACTTTTATTTATTTATTTATTGAGTTGGTCCTTTCAATGCAAGTTGCTTGACCTCAGCTGCCATTTCGAGTGTAAGAGGTCAAATGGGACAGTTTATATTTTCCTCTCCTCCTTAGGGAGGACAAAAGCCTCAGCGCCGGACACAACCGGCCATTCTTTACCTAATGCTGCCTCCATTGCTCTTTATTGCTCATCATCTGTATGCAACTTAGGATCATTCAGAACACAGAATTGTCATTCTGTGTCTTCCCATTGGCCGAGTGACTTTAGAAAACTCCTTTGGTATGGTGGTTTATTGATGACATCATCAACCTCCCCACCCCTTTCCCCTTCCTTCCCCTCTCTCCCTCCCTCCCTCTTCCCCCCTCCCTCTTCCCCCTCCACAGTATGCCTTGCACACGAGCCAAGATGCTCTCTTTTTCAATGTGATATTCTCATACCTTAAGAACATTATAGCCTCACTTCGTAATAGCTAAACCAACACAAAGAACTGAAAATATCTCTTGGTGGTGGTGCGATAGTCTTCATAAATAAAGAAGCTCTGATGAACTGTAAATAGACCAGTCTGGATACGTGGGGTTGGGGAGCAAAGTGTGTGGAAGATCTTGTTATGACAAAATGCTCCAGCATAGATCTCTTTTATAGAAAGGAGCCGGGGGAGCCTCTGTACAAGGTAACAGTGTACCTGTCTCGCATCAACTAACTAAACCTATTCAGTTAACCTTTTCCTCTGAGCCGAATAAGATCTTTTGTCTGGGGTTGGGCAGAACAAAGCTCGTAACGTTTTTGTTACAGGGATTTTTTTGTGTGAATAGAATTACCTAGTTTTTGTTACAGTTTTTTTTTTGTGAATGGAATTACCTGGCAGCAGCTAAAATACATAACTAAAGTCGCATAACGCACCAAGAGGATCATTGTTATAGATTCATCCCTAACCTAACCTAACCTTCAATAAAAGGTTATTAGTCTGCGTTACAGAACCATCATGAGTTAACTATTGCGGATATCAAACCTTCTCGGATCAGTTGTCTCTGACCCTCTGAGATTCAGTGTGACACATTCTAAGTCTCTAAACTGCACTATGTGGTGTCATGTTGTCTTGTCTTGTCTTAATCTTGTTTCACATCGTCTTATTTTATCATAGTTTGGCTTATCTCTTCTCATCTTATTTCATCTTGACTCTTCTTGTCGCTTCACGTCTTGTCTTGTTTCATCTCATCTCATATCATTTCATCCTGCCTCGTATTGTTGCATCTTGTCTTGTCTTCTCATCTTATTTCATCTTGTCTCTTCTTGTCGCTTCACGTCTTGTCTTGTTTCATCTCATCTCATATCATTTCATCCTGCCTCGTATTGTTGCATCTTGTCTTGTCTTGTCTTGTCTTGTCTTGTCTTCTCTTCTCATCTTTTCTCATTTTATCACATCTTGTCAGATTTAGTCTCATCTTGTCTCATATTGGCGGCTTTTGTCGTATCTTGTCGCCTCTTGTCGCATTTTGTCGTATCTTGTTGTCTCCTTTCCCATTTCGTCTCACATCTCACCTCGTCTGACATCTTTTCACGTGCCCTGATTTAATTTGATTCAATTTACAAAATGATATATCTTACTGGTCATAAAATTAATTTAGTTCTGTTAGTTTGATCTAATTAAATTCTATTTAATTAGCTCGAGTTAACCGAACTTTATTGATTCATTTAACTTTTATGTAATTCTGGTTTTGCAAATCAAGCCAAGAATGTCTGAGATTTCTCTACTGGAGTTGCGATGTCCGGCAACCGGTTGCTGGGGCTTCTGCAACCGGACTGGTCCAGAATATGGGTCCCTTTCCAGTCCCTCCCCCCCATTAAAAAAAAAAAAAAAAAAAAAAAAAAAAACCGCCCGCCATACCCCACCGCTACCGCCCCTTTCCCGCCCCTCCCCCCCCCCATACAAAAAAAAAAAAAAAAAAAAAAGACGCCCGCCATACCCCGCCACTACCGACCGACCGACGGGTCCATCTCCCCTCACAGACGTTTCCCTCGTGTCCCAGCTTCCCCTGTAGCCTTTGCTCTCCCCTCAGATTCCCCTCACCTCATTCCCCCTTCCCTTTGGTGCACGCTAACTCCATTCCCTCTGTCCTCTTTCCCCTCTTCTGTCTCCCTCTAGCACATTTTTCCTCTTCTCACTTTCTTTTACACCTTTCTACCTTTCCTTTACTTTCTTTCCTTTCTTCATACATTCGTTCGTTCGTGCGATTGTGCATTCTTTCCTTCCTTCATTTCTTCCTTTCGTCTTTTGTTCGTTCCTTCCTTCTTCCCTTTTCTACCTTCGTCTCTTCCTTCGTTCCTTTCTTTGTTCCTTTCCTGTTTTATTCTTACCTTCCTTACTTCCTTCCTTTTATTTTTCTCTTTTTCTCCCTCCCTCTTTCCCTCCTTTCCTCTTTCTTTCTTTCCCTTCTCTCTTTTCTTCCTTCCCTCTTTCCCTCTTTTAATGCTTCTCTCTTTCCTTCCTTCTCTTTTTTACCCTTTCCCTCTCTCATTCTTTTCTCTTTTTCCTTCTCTTTTCATTTGTCCTCTTTTCTTCTTTTTCCTCTTTCCTCCTTTTCTCAATT
>NC_134781.1:66913268-66920768 GCF_046742065.1 Oratosquilla oratoria | reverse complement strand
CTCGCATTTCCTGATTTCACAAAGGAATTAATTTTGTTCACGGGAAACATAGAGCAATCGCATACGCAAGCCGCACACTGAACCCTGCAGAGCGTAACTACACCACCCAGTTGGAAGCTCTAGCTAAAGTCTGGGCTTTGAAATATTTCCGAGAACTCCTCCTAAGACACAAAATCAATCATGATAGACTATCAACCCCTGACAGAGTCTTCCTAAGAAAAAACTTTACAAGGTAAGATAGCATGGTGGCACACAATCATCTCAGAGTTCAACCCAGAGATTGCCTACATAAAAGGTAAAGCCAATGTTGTAGCAGATTGCAACAGTACCAACCACCCACTTTATTTCCCCTCAGGAACTTCGAAAAGAACAACGAGATGACCCAATTTAGTCACAGGTAATTCTCCACCTAGAAACGGGAGTCGCACTACAAGGAAAATCTCCTATTCCCTTTCAGAAATTACTTCTGATAAATGGAATTCTTAGAAGATGCACTATTGCCACATACAAAACAGTGATCCCGAACTCCCTTATTTCAATAGTCTATGATAGCCCCATTGCAGGACATCTCGGTAGTGACAAATGTTTAGTAAACCCCAGACGTGCATATTTCTGGCCCAAGATGCGCACCAACATCACTCGTTACATAGAACATTGCACTACCTGTAACCAACTTTGCGGAGTTGACTCCAAATCACTCCAGATTGGCGAGGTACCCATCCCCTCAGAACTTTGGGATAATATGGGTATCGATCTGTTGAAGTTATCTCCAAGTCGTCAAAATTCCCACTATATCAGCCGCGGCAGACTACTTTTCAAAGTATACAATACTTGTACTCCTACCAGATAAATTGGCAGAAACAGTGGGCCAAGCCTTAGTAGACAATATATTCTGTAGGTATGATATACCTTGTCAGATACTCTCAGACAATGGCACAGAGTTTCGAAATGAGGTACTTCAAAGTATAGCCGAACTGTACCACATCAATGCTACAGCATATCACCCACAAAGAAACGGACTTGTAGAGAGAACAAACAGAAAAATCCTCGAAGTCCTCCTTCCTCTATGAGAGTGTCTTTGCGACACATGGGAGGACTGGCTTCCACAAGTACAGGTCAGCATTAATGGCTTTATCAACTCAGCAACAAAGAAATCTCCTCACTTCATAATCTTCGGACAACCCCTCCGTATGCCTTATGACATACTGGAGAAACCCCCTCCCCCTATACACTATAGAAGATTACGCAAAGCGCGTAGAACTCGCTATGCACTTAATCCACAAAGAAAAAAAAAATCAAACAAGAAAATCAGCAGACACGGATGAGACAACATAAACACTCTCGATCCTTAACTCTCACTCCAGGTGACGTTGTCATGCTTAAACACCACAACAAACCAAACAAGCTTACACCAAAATCCTTAGGCCCCCTTGTGGTAGCAGAAACCCTAGGCAACAACAATTACCACCTTATAGACCCGCCCGACGACACCCTCATCACAACACATGGAGAAAAACTAAAACCAATCAAATCATCACTTGATACTAATAACACCCTAGACAAACACGGTTTCCTACCAAACCAACCTTCATCTACCACCCAACGTCACTCACCCACAATCAAGAAACCTCAACCCCCTACCTTTCACATGTCACTACGTTCCAGACAGTAATTCTCTATAACAAAACCAGATTCTTCCTCCCTTATGCCACGTCCACACGGTCGAGCACTGTCCGCCGGGCACGAGGGCTTTGCTCGACAACGGGCAATTTCATCGGGCAAACCATCAAACTGTCCGTTCCCGGCGCCATTTGCGGGCAGTGGATGGAGGGCTGACATCGCTGCCAAACGCACGAGGTGAGGTGCGAGCAAAGTTAGCAAACCCGCTCAGTACAGACCGAAGTTACCTTTACCACCATGTCCGCACCTAGTACTAGTGTGTACTGGTCTCGACAAGACGTGCTAGCTATTGGTGCTATGCTTTTTCTCATATTTGTCTCTTGCCTTTGTATATATGGCTCCACTTTCGAAAGGAGAACAGAAAAGCTGCTTATGTTCATTCTCATGTAATTGCAAAACAATTGTTCATTTTCATCCTGCAATTCATGTAGGATTGTCACTGAGCTTCCCATTAAATCACGTCTTTATAACCACTCCCGGCATCAGACATGTCTCCGTGATTTCTTGTTTTTCTTTTTAATGCAGGCAGCAATTATAATGCTGTAAAGTGCTACCTTCTTTCCAAGTATGGCGGGAACCATGGTTATCGTACCGCACTGAACCACTCCCTCCCAACCTCTGCTTGCGGCCAACTAACCTCCAACCACCATCGTCAGCCGTGTGGACACTTCGCGGGCAGAGTCTGCGGACTTTGCCCGGTAAGGGCAAAGTCTGCCAGGCACAGCTCGACCGTGTGGACGCGGCATTAGGTTGCAAGATGTCGTGCTTACCTAAGTGAAAGTGATCACAATCCCTATTCACCAAACTCATTCCCTCTATAAAAAATCTTCTCTACTTCAGATCGTGTTTACTATGGCAGAATCATACACACATACATCCTTCCATATACTCACAACTAAAGCAGAAATACATTCAGAAGTAAAATACCTAACCACACTCTCACTCTTTCAGGTCACCCCTACCTCTCCCTCTCATATGTGTCGTCGCAGCCTTCTCTGGTGACACCTCATCGAGAATGGTCCCAGTCGCAATCATCAACCCCATAGGCACCCTTCAGGTAATTCATGAGAAAGTTACAATTAAGATGAACTTGGACATCACAAAACCTTACACAGACCCAGATTCAAACAGTAAACATACAGACAATAACAGAACATTTCGATACCAACTTCAAACGTCACAGCCCTACAACAAACTCTTCAGAATCCAGAAACCGCATGTTTTTTTCAATTACCGACAAATTAAATACGATACTCCCCCAACTCTCAGCAATTGAATGGGTAAAAATGGTAACAAAACATGACACAGAACGCTACTATGTCTCCTTTCAGAAAATAAAGAGAATTCATTAATTTCATGGGTTCCATTTTCAAGTCCCTACTCGGCATTACCACAGAGGAAGACATAGAAAATGTACAACAGCACATCAACACGATGGCTTCTCGAGTTCAAAATATGGGAAAAATTGTCCCAAAACTCACAAAACTTAGCAAGTTCAGTTAACGCTCTCTTAGACCGTTTCGCACAACTTCACGAATATTCTCTCGCTCAGACATCCCGACTTCACGAACTAGACATGTTCACACTCTACACAGACAACCTCAATAAAATTAAGATACACATAGACCTAGCTAGACACAACTACCATGTGTTTCTGCTCGAACTCAGTAACGCAGCCAACAATAAAGCCACCCCAAACATCCTCCCCTTAAGTAAATTAAAAACTGCACTCTCCATTGCATTGAGAAACCTCTACCTAAAAAGCATTTTTCCCACCGAACAGCTACACAAGTATTACCCCCTCATAGAAACAACACTAAGTACAGAGATTCACAGGTTGGAATATAACCTCGTTTACCATATACCTACAAGAGTTCAACGATTACCCTCGATATTGAACCCACTACCATTATCAAACCCGAGAACGGCCAATGGTACTCCGACCATTACCTCCTCTGACCTCCCTCTCTGCAACTCCGCTGTTACTGAATTCCATGCTTGGCCCGCCTACCTTTTCCGTTTCTATCGCGCCACAGAACCTTCCTGCATGCACCAAATTATTATATCTAACGCCAGCACAAAAAAGACCCACACACGTTATCATGGATAATTTTCTATTTTTTCCACGAACCACCCTCATTTCAGTAATCTGTAGAGGCAATCCCTCCACTTGGCAAAAATCAATTAATGGACCCGTCTCGATCCCCGACTCAGGCCAAATATATTTTGACGGCACAAGCTTCCTTCCCAGCCACCACCACGTCATCCTTACAACCTCAGTTCGACCCTATTGAGCCCCTTCCAATACCCCTAACACCCCAAAACCTCCATTTCTTTCATTGAATCAACAAAACTATATAGTTTGGCTAAACACAACCCAATCGGACATAATAGACACACTGCAGTTCTCCACACTCACACTCCCATTAATCGTTATATATCTCATTGGTAGACTAGTCTATGTCTGCGTATTCTAGCGCATTAGATAAACCCATAACCAAACTCCAATATAAATAGTACAAGACAAACAAACACCCATTACTTATTCATTATATCTTAAAGACTATATTCTAAGTTTATGATAACCCTTATCACTCGTAAGGCCAATAATTGTATGCAATTGTATATATACATATGTAAACCTAGGGAACATATCTCACCAAGATATGCTAGATTTATTTTCCCCTCCTTATATCTCGTTACCATTACAATCTTCCGACTCAAAGAAATGAGTCCCGTTCCTCGGCAAGTGAAAATGATTTAAATGTTGACTCATAGGAAAGACTCCCGTTACACCAAAGTGGATTACAAGTGCAACTCACGGACTGGAGTACTCCATCACACAAAAACTGATACACATTTCAAACGATCTCCCAGAGAAGAGAGAAGTGAAAATAGATCAAACCAAATGTGTACAGATTTTAAAGAAAAATGTTTGTCGATTTGTCTGTGTCTGTCTGTGTCTATCATTCTTTGTCTGTCTGTCTGTCTGTGTCCATCTTTCTGTGTCTGTATGTTTGTGTCTGGCTGTCTGTTGATCCGTCTGTCGATCTGTCTCCCTGTCTGTTAGTCTGTCTTTGTCCACCCGTCTCTCAGTCCCTCTTCTACCTACCTCCCGTCTCCCCGTCTCCCCCCTCCCTTTCTTCTTCCCGTCCCCTTCATCTCCCTGTCTCCCCATGTCTCCGTCTCCACGTCTTCCCGTCTCCCTGTCTATCTTTCTCCCGTCTCCTCCGTCCCGTCCCCT
This sequence comes from Oratosquilla oratoria, assembly GCF_046742065.1. NCBI lineage: Eukaryota > Metazoa > Arthropoda > Malacostraca > Stomatopoda > Squillidae > Oratosquilla > Oratosquilla oratoria. Next base: position 66,915,844 of record NC_134781.1, on the reverse strand, counting down.
TCGTCTCCTGTCCTTCCGTCTCCCCGTCTTCCCGTCCCTTTATCTCTCCGTCCCCTTTGTCTCCCCGTCCTCTTCATCTCCCCGTCTCCCAATCTCACCGTCGGTCTCCCCACCTCTCCGTTTCCTCGTCCCTTTCGTCTCTCCGTCCTCTTCGTCTCTTCGTCTCCCTGTCTTCCTGTCTTCCTGTCTCCCCGTCCCTTTCGTCTCCCAGTCCCATTCGTTTTTCTGTCTTTCCGTCTCCCCGTCTCTGTCCCCTACGTCTCCCCGTCCTTTTTGTTCCCCGTCTCCCAGTTCCCTTCTTCTCCCCGTCGCCTTTGTCTCGCCATCCCCCTTGGTTCCCGTCTCCTGCGTCTCTCGTCTCCCCGTCTCCTCGTCCCCTTCGTCCCCTCGTCCCCTTTGTCTCTCTGTCTCCTCGTCCCCTTCGTCTTCCCGGTTCCCCGTCTCGCCGTCTTCCCGTCCCCGTTGTATCCCCGTACTCTTTGCCTTCCCGTCAACTAGTCTCCCCGCCTCCCTGTCCATTTCGTTTCCCCGTCCCCTTCGATTTCCCGTCTTCTAATCTCCTTCGTCTCCACGTCTTTCCGTCTTTCCTTCTCCCCATCTCCCCGTCCCCTTGTCTTCCCGTCTCCCTGCTTCCCCGACTCCCCAACCCCATGGCTCACCATCTCCCCACCTCCTTGGCTCCCAGACAAAATCCCACCCTCTTGGCTCCCAGACAAAATCCCACCCTCTTGGCTCCCAGACAAAATCCCACCCCCTTGGCTCCCGGACAAAATCTCATGCTGCCCCTCTCGGCCAATGAGGAGCCAGTATTCCGTCTGAGCTAGGCAGGCTGAGCCTTATAAGCCAGCCCATCCAACCAGCGGTCATTATTCGTTGGAAGACCTTTCAACATAACAGAGCATCCTACAAAGCAGTCCTCACCCTGAAGACGCCTCACGACGAGGCGAAAAACTATAGTTTCGGTGGAGTCAATAGTTATTGAATGCTATTACTATGCAAAAATATACCAGTTGGCATACACTGCGTATATTCTTTTGAGAGTCATGAATGACTACTTCCAGTCCCTCTCAGTTGCTAATAGGAAAGTATTCTCCAAATTAAAGAATACAGTCTTGAAGATTGTTAAAGCAACTAGTGCAGTTGATTTCAACCAGAATGCACACACACACACACACACACACACACACACACACACACACACACACACACACACACACACACACACACACACACACACACACACACACACATATATATATATATATATATATATCAAATTCCATATGTTTCCTTATGTTTTTGGGGGGTCATTTTGCGGATTTCAATTAGACAAAGCTCAGGACAAATATGCAGCGCCTCACGCACATGCCCTTGAGTCTAGCTTCCTCATATGCACCTCACAGTGTACTGTGTACGACTGTTTCACCCTGGAGCAATTTTGGGCCAAATCAGCCTACCTGATCATTAAGTCAAAATTCATATATTTTTTCGGGTGATTTTGGCCACGTGCTCCATTTGGCCACCATCTAACCCACATGTCCAGGGCCACTTAGAATAAAGTAGTGGTGCCGGAGGCGGAAAAGCAGAAGTCCATCAAGAGCCCCAGATTTGGCTGGGCCCCACGGAGACGCCTTTGAGTCCAGGTTTCTCACGTGTACCTCACAGTGCCCTACGCACGACTCTATCCCGTGGGGGTAACTTTGGGTCAAATCAGCCTACCTGACCATTGGAGGCAAAATCCAAATCTCTTTATTTTTATTTATTTATTTATTCATTTATTTATTTTTCATTATTATTATTTTTTTTTAGGGGGATTATGGTAGCTTGCTTCGATTTGGCCACCATCTCACCCACAGGTGCGGCGTCGGAAACGGAAAGGCGAAAATCCACCCAGAGCTTCAGATTTGGCGAGGCCCCCCACACATCCTTGAGTCTAGGTACCTCACAATGCCAAATTATTCTACCTGACCATTCCAACCCTTGTTTTTGTTTTGTTTTGTTTTTTTTAACACTTGTTCCAATGTAGCCACCGTCTCACCCACAGGCTAAGGGCGACGGGGCCTGTGGGTTTCAATTGGACATCGCTCAGGCCAAAGTTGCGACGCCGCAGGGGGAAAGACAGAAATCAACCCGTACGTGTGCCTGTGCGTGTGTATGTGCCTGTGTGTATTTGTACCGTTTTGTGTGAATGTGCATGTGGTTGTACCTAAGCCTCCATGTGTGCTGTGTGTGACTGTCTGTGTGTGTACTTGTGCCTGTACCTATGTGTGCTTATATGTGTGCTTGTGCCTGTGTATGTGCCTATGTCTGTGTTTGTGGCTATGCCTGTGTGTTTGTGCCTGTGTCTGTGTGTGTGTGCCTATGAATGTTCTGTGCGTGTGTCTATGTGTGTGCCTGTGCCTGTATGTGTGCCTGTGTCTGTGTGTTTGCCTGTGCCTGTGTCTGTGTGTGTGCTTGTGCTTGTGCCTGTGTATGTGCCTGTTTCTGTGTGTTTGTGACTGTGCCTGTGTGTGCACTTGTGCCATTGGTTGTCTGTGTGCTTGTACCTGTATCTTTGTGTGTGCCAGTGTACATGC
>NC_134781.1:66903268-66908268 GCF_046742065.1 Oratosquilla oratoria | reverse complement strand
AGCCTTTACTTCATCATTCTTAATTCTACGCACTAAGAAAGCCGTTTGTCCCTTCGTAACGATAAATAGGTCTTTTTTTAATACTTCTTCAAAGGTTTCTCATCCTATTCCTTCTTAGAATGTGTTTTATACAACTTCTTTCCCTCCTAGGAAGAAACACACTGTCGTGCAGCATTGCACTCCTTTGCGATCATGAAGGAGTTCTCGGCCTGACTACGGCGCGTCTTGTACCTGTTGGCTACTTTGTGTCGAGGTAAAGGAAGATTAAGTAGCCTGGACTCCTCTTTGGTTTTACAGCCTTCTAAGGACGGGCGAGGCGGTGCCCTGCGGAGACTCAAGGATCGACTGCCGACGGTAAGGACGAGGCACTAGGGCTGAGTCTCTTGGTGTCCTGTCGTCGTCAGGCGCGCAGTGAGGTGGGGAGGGGGGGAAGAAGAACCACCCCCCGGCAGGCACACCCACTCCACCCAGGACATCGACGTAATCAAAGTGGGGGCAGCAACCAAACAAATTCCCTTCGGAAAAAAAATATATACCGAAACCCGACAGAAGGAGAAGCAGCGAGGGGGGCTGTAGGGGATCACCCGCCGACCTGATCGGCGAGGTCCTCGCCCCCCCGCCTAGCGTGGGGGAAGGTGTGGGGGCTGTCACCGCCTTCCGTCACATCCCTCAGGTACGCAGATGTGATGGGGGTGTTTATGGACATGAGAGGATTAGGGGCGATCGAATCGCTGAGTACCTGAAGGAGACGAGGGTCTTGGCGGGATGACGACCTAAGCAGCAATGTGACTCCGAAGTGTGTTGGTTCTTTGGTATCCTAGCTAGAGATCGGTTCGTGCTGTACACGAGGTTGCAAAGCTGCAACCCAATACCCTTACGCTATGTTGCAATGGCTCTTGCTTCTTCGCCATCTCGCTAGTCTTTGCCTGCCACTCGAGGCGAGCTAAAGTGACTGCTTAGATTGCACAAAATCGTAATAATAATAATAATAATAATAATAAGATAATAATAATAATAATAATAATAGTAATTATAATAATAATTATAATGATGATGACGTTAACGTATTCGATAATACACTCTGCAGTTGCCCTGTTATATAACAGAAGTCTTGATGTGACGGACGTCTGAATATAATAATGGCAAGGAAGACCATTCCGCACCGCCCCATCAGCATCGGTCGTTTTTCAAGCCACTGACCGCCAAACTCGTCAGCTGACTGACAATCTGCTGTTGTTGGTGCAGCTGTTGCAGCTGCTGCTGTTGCTGTTCCTGTTGCTGTTGCTGCTGAGTCTGCTGCTGCTGCTGTTGGGATTGCTGAGGTGCGTGGTGCTGTTGTTGTTGTTGTTGCTGTTGCTGCTGCTGCAGATGCGAAAGCCTCAACCTAGAGGCTGCTGTGCCGCTGCTGTTGCTGGTGCTGCTGCTACTGCTGTTGGTGATGCCCGTGGCTGTGGTGGTGGCGCCAATATTGGAGCTACTGGAGAGACTACCACTGCTGTAGTTTCCCATGTCTGCAAAGAGGGGAAGGTCGTTAGGGCGCTCTGGAGGACAGAGGAAGTACCGCGAGCACCCGCACCTAAACCACGACGTAACGGAACAAGGCAAATTACATGTTGCGTTGTGAAGTGTTTGATACATTGTTATATAGAGTAGTTCTCTTGAAATCAAAGTGATTTTCTCTCAACGAAATATGTATTTGAATGATTCTGATATATAACGGGTCAGCTTGAGGTCCCATAAGTGGCATAGTCACCCAAAAGAATACCAGATCGATCAACAAAAAGTACCGCGTTCTCAACAAATGTCAAAACACGCTGGATACGACAATGTACGCAGCTCCATTCTTTTCAATGATAAGTTCGGAATAAAGCTTGCCGAAGTAGGGAACGATCTTTATACACCTTTGCTTGGCCAGGACTTTGGTATTCTTTTGTTGACTATGTGCAAATGGTCATAACAAATGTATCACAAATGGTCTACTTTGTCCCTAGGACCTAAATATAAAAACAACTGGAAAATTAGATGCACTGATAACCAAATCCCAAAACCAAAACCAAAACCGAAAAAAATAAACAAGAAGCAAATGAAACCTAAGCGAAGGGAGTCTTACACGTTTATCAGTCCAAGAGAACCCAGGGAAGAAAGTGAAGACCAGCATCAGTCAAAGGAAAGATTAAAAAAAAAAAAATAAAAAAAAAAATAACCCTCCCGGAAGTAACTGAAGGAAAAATCAAGGGTGTGCTCAACTCATAAACACAAAGACAGGGTGAAATATCATACTCACAGTTACTTACTGAGGAGACCGCCAGTTCCGTAGCCGTAGGTTGGGTAGGCGGAGGGGTACTGAGTGTAGTGGGGGCTGTACGTATAGTCCGCCATCGACCCTAGGCTGGCGCTTCCTACTCGACCCGACCAGAGAACGGTGACGAAGGCGATGCAGGAACCACAGCGGCACCGAGCAGGACAGAGGGAAAGAGAGAAAGATTCCTCGATTAGACGGGAATTCTAAGCAAGGTCTTTGCTTACCACACTAGAATTTCTTTGTACATGTAGAGACGGAACTTGAGGGAAATATGCATAGTGTGTGTATGGGTGTCACTGAGTACACTCCTTTTGAGTACTTGGGGGGGAACATATAAAGGTGACCGATATAAGGCCGCATAACCAGTCTCTAACGGTGAGGAACTCTTTAGATGGATTTCGGTGACCCATGCCCGTGCAGTGGGGTAGGGAGGTGGCAGTAATGGTGGTGGTGGAGTGGAAGGACACATGCCGACTTACCTGTGTAGTGCGTGATTGAAGGAAGCGTGTACGCAGTATCCGCCATAGCGGGAGCGTGGGTGGCAGGCTGTAACACAGCCAGGGTGGCTGCTGTCGTACAGGGCGTGTCAGCCTTGAGAGGAGACGAACACGGCGCCACGTGGTGCCCGTGGGAAGCCTCAATGGCCGCGGGAGGCATGGCGTTGAGGCCCAGAGGCTCGGGTTGTGTGGCCAGGGCCGGGGACACGTGGGCTGGCTCGTACGTGGAGGTGCTGCTTGGCGCAGTTGTGGGGATAGGTGCAGGTGCAGACCCTACCTGGCCCATAGGCGGGGACATGGGCGTGTAGGTGGGCGGCGGGGGCGTGCTCAGGGTGGTATATACCGTGCCACCTGACGTGCAGATACATAAAGTGTCACAACACAAAAGCTACGTGGCGTGCAATGGTCTATAAAGCACCCACGCACACGTTCACGTGAAGGGGGTGAGGGGGGTTCACGTGCGTGCGCGTGGTGCGTGCAAAACACTCTAATGCTAAATAAGGTCTAAACTTACGTGAGAGTTGGCTGGGAAATACTTCAAGGATGACCCGTTGTGTGCCGGAAGGCCACAGTTTGACCAGGTCTACACAAGTGCATAGGAAAAAACAACAGTGCTAAGGGCAACATAGGGGTGTTAGGGGAACATGCAGGATACACCAGACCGCCAACAAGTTTCTACTGATCCTGAACCAGACTAGCATGCAAAACACCCATCACCGTGACAAACAAGTTATAAGGTCAACCTCTTCAATCTGGAGACCGTCTTTCAGCCGACGATATGTGTCTAGCGTTTGTCATAATATATATATATATATATATATATATATATATATATATATATATATATATATATATATATATATATATATTTTTTTTTTTTTTTTTAAATAGATGAATATGAAAAATACTTCTGAAAATCCTGCGAGTGCTTGGGGGTTGTCCTTTAGCCTCAGACATTAGAACCAAAATTCATGAGATAATGCACCACGCTGAAGTGACGAAAAAAAAAAAAAAAATGGTGCTTAAAACTCGAAAATGTTGGGAATAGAGTTGCTAGGAAAGGCATCAAGTCGTTAATAATTGTCTCTTATTCCAAACATTGTTAACAATTTGATATGGCAGTTATGACCGTCATGACGGTTACGACAGTTGTGACCGTTATGACGGTTATGGCTGTTGCAACGGTTTTGCTTCGAACCGCTCGCACCGTGCACCGCTGGAGGGCGACGGTCCTGTCGTCCATAAAACAAGCGATCGATAGTCCCAACAACTCTGCTGACATTACTTTCGAAATGTTTTAACTCCCTTTTTTATATATATATTTTTTCAGTGTCGCTTGCAGGCTCTGCGTGGGCAACATGCACAGGAACCCGAGACCAAACCACACCACTTATCAGCTAAACAAGATAAAACCATGCAAAAGCCTTCATGCAACACTCCATCACTCCCATGCACGTTGTTCCGACTGCTCGTTGTTATTGGTTATGTGGCTATGATATATATATATATATATATATATATATATATATATATATTATATATATATATATATATATATATATATATATATATATATATATGCAGATAATAAAATTACCAGTCACCTTCAGTGGGGAGAACAAGGGGGTAAGTCCGTGATTATAACAGAAGAGAAAGTACATATTGTTATAAAAGTATAGATATTAACGTTATGGTAATGAGTAGGGTCGGAAGTGTTAAAGAAAGAAAAATCGCGGCAATGAAGTTGATTAGTTAGGCAGAGACGATTATTGGACATTTCTTCATTCCAGACAGACGCCTGGATAAAGATGATATGGTAGAAGGCTTTCTATATATATATTCATTTTGCAAGCTTCTCTCCCTTTGGTGGAGGTAGTCGTTTATTTGTTGCTAATAGTCCCTAAAGAGGGGTGGGGGGGGGGTGAGGGAAAAGGGGTAGTGGGAAGGGGGGGGGGTCTTAGAAAACATCACAAACACGCAGAACATCCACGCATCCACAGGCCCGTAAATAAACACTCAAACACACACAAATTCTCTATGTCGAGTGCCACTTTTTAAACTTTTCAAATCGCCACCGACTGTAGCTCCCATCAAAACCACAATTAAATTTTGTTGAGTGGCGGAGTTTGTTCTATAAATCAAAGTGTTCACAGAAGGCTCCGCTTTTCATGGCACAGGAATGGCGATAAAATTCCATGGCT
>NC_134781.1:66890768-66898268 GCF_046742065.1 Oratosquilla oratoria | reverse complement strand
TTTTTTTGTTCTTCAGCCCAAGAGAGATCAACAAAAAAAAAATAATAATAATAATAAAAAAAAATGGACTGAAGGGGTCACTACTACTACCCTTTGTACAATGGTAATACTCAAAACGAAGGTTGGAAGGATTGCGAGGTAAAAGAAATAGGAATTTGAGGGCGACCTTCGAGGGTGAGGCTTCAAGGCCGACATTGAAGGGCCGAGCCTCAGACTGCAACTGTAAGACGCAGCCTTATGGGCAAACAGATATTCGAAGGCGACCTTGAGGTTCCCGGGATTGTATCCTCACCTTGTTGGTACTGAGAGGTTGAGGTGTCGAGAACTGCCGGGGTGGCTAACACAGGTTTCACGTCTTGCATACTGATCGGGGTGAGTGGGGTGAGGCCGCCGGCACTACCTATTGGGGTGTTAGGAGGTGTTAGAGGTATTAGGATGGGTGTTAGAAGGGGTAATAGGGGTAGGTAGGGTGTTGATTGGGGGTGTGCACAGTGAATAGGGTGTGGTAGGAAGGGGTGAAGAGATGTTTTAGGGTGTTTGGGGGAGGTAGGTGTGTTAGGGATTTTGGGAAGGAAGAGGGAGTGGATAGTGAGAAGGTGGATTGGGAGGTGGACAGGTTAGTGGGAGGCCAAGGGATGGGAGTGAACGAGGAATGGATATGTGGAATGGGAGATTGTGGGAGGAGGTGGGAGGAGGAGAGAGAGGGAATGGGAGTGGGAGGAAAGGAGAAGAGGAGGGATACGCGAGGTTTGTGATAAAGGAATTGAGGAAATTGAGGGATTTTTGGGAGTCGTGGAGAAATTGTGGGAGGGAAGGAAAAGGTGAGAGGGATTAGTAAAGGGTTCTGCCTGACACTGATTATTTTGAGAAAAAAAAAGAAGAAAAAAATTCTTTTTCAACCTAATCATCAACACAGATTTTCCTTTTTCCCACTGAATAATTTAGTCTAATGTTTGCAAATCAAAATTAGTTTTGTTTGGAATCCATTTCATCTTATGCTACGAATAAAAATGGTAGTAAATGGATACGAAATTATGGAAAATCAAGAAGTTTACATGCTATAGAGAGAAACAACATAATTGCAAATAATAGACAATCTGGATAACTAAAAAAAGTATCTGGTATTAGGCTAGGAAGAAGAAAAACAAAAATGAGAAAAAAAAATAGACGAGACAGTTACCCCTTTGTTACGATGGCGTTCCCCCAAGACGAATAAAATCGTGTGGCATTGGCCAAAATAAATCATCAAAAGGGGCTTACCGTACCAAAGGAGTTGAAGAAGAAAGAGGAGCCAAGTTAGAAAAAAAAGGAAAGAAAAAAGACGGAGAAAGAAGATATTCTTTGGCACGAGTCTGAAGAGAAGACAAATGTAAAAGAAGAAGAAAAATTCTTGAACATGGCCGCTCGTATTTTTGAGAACATTCTGACCATTTCATTCAGCTGAGGGACCGTCAGACACGGCCTAATAAGCGTCTCACATACTTTATACTCTTTTCAACGGGATTTGAGAAAAACTCAACGTCTCTTAACATAGGAAACCCTTTTAGATGAACGAAAATGACTAATATTGAACGAAGAAGTCATCTACAATACGTGACAATGCCATGTCCAAGGGGGTTGTTAAAACACAAATACACACAATTTAAGTCGTTACACGTTACATCTTATGCGTTACACGTACCGAGAGAAGTGGAGAGAGGCGGCGTGTACACGTGATTGGTGTTGCTGTTGGTCATGGCCATGGACTCGTAGAGCGCGTCCGTGGTGGCTGAGGCCACGGACACGGACGGGAAGGCGGCGCTGTGGTCCACGAAGGACTGCACGCTGAAGACACAGTACGAAAAAAATATACATATGCTGAAGGCACAGTACGGAAAAAAATACATATTTTGTTCCACTTTTTTTCTTAAGTATGCAGATTTTGGCCTTTACTTTTTGGATGAAAAATAGAACAAAATGTAATGAAACTCATGAAAATTGAAGGTAAATGTACTCCACATCTATTGAGTTTTAATATGACAAAACAAAAAAAGTGTAATACGATACAAAAATAATTTAATTTTTATTTTCTGGTTATTTTCCTTACATACATTTACATAATTACTTATCTTCCATTCACTTATCTTTTTATCTATTTATTGATTTCTTCATTTTTACTGTTGCCACATGATACTGCGCACACAGTTTTTTATACAAACATCATTTATTTTTGGCTATAAAGGCCGTTGAAGCCATAAATTTGTGGCCCCGTAAGCCACTAAATAGTAGCTCGGGACCTTTATGCCATTCAGGATACTTCCTTTGGAAGGAAAGAGAGAAAACACTTCTGCAGAAGGAACCACGAGGGACTTACCTGTAAGGGGAGGCTGTTCCTCCCGTGACGGCGCCACTGAGGTCGGGCAGGATGCTCTTGCTCACATCCTCACTCTTGAGGGAGGACCACTGCTTCGACCAAAGCATCTGGAGGAGGAGGAGGAGAAGTGTGACATGAGTACCTGCTTAGTAACAAATGTCCTAAGGACGATTTTATTCAGCTGAGGAGTTAACTTGGGGCTCAAAGGTGAGTATCACTTAGCCAAGACTCTGCTTCAGGTCAAAATTGATTCTTTGCTGAATAAAATCGTCTGGTGTTAAACAAGAAGGAAAACATGAAAGTCACGCTAGTAAAAGGGTTAACGTCTTCAGCGGTTTTATTTGTTTGAGAAGCAGGTAATCCTCTTGGAGTCGATCAGAAGAGAATCTCGAAAGCATCATAGGGCCGGTATCGATCAAAATTCCCTTTCAGAATCGGGTTTGCCCCTTTGTCCAGTACGAGCTTGACCCTCCAACCCTCCAAGAAGTCACTCTATTATATGAATAATATTAATAATAAACATACACAACACAGGCGTGGTGTCATGTGACTGTATGCATTCAACACAGATACAAATTCTCATCCATGATTCAACGAGTCACGAATACAATGACATTACGAGTTCCATAGCCCCTACACTCCAACCCCCCCGGAACTGTTCTGTAGCCACAACATCATTCATAAATTGACACCGAGGCACGGGACCAGACCCTCGAATCAATTGCATAAAAAATTCATGAAGAGAAGAAGAGAGAGAGGGAGGGAGGGAGAGGAAAAGAGAGAGGGGGGTGGGAGGAGACTTGCGATACATTGACGTAATTGTTGTGACGCAAATTAATGACGTCATTTTGGTGACGCAGTAGCCTCGGCAGAACACAATAAAAAGTTTCTGTCGAAGATGACTTTCTCCCGAGTTTGGAAAAAAAAAAAAAAAAAAAAAAATCGCCCTCCGCTGACTCGGCCAGAATGCGTCACCGATTTGACGCAGTTTATTTTTCGCGTATCAGAGGGTCGTCCGCCAGCTGAATAAAATCATCAGATATTAACCAGAATGAGGCTTATGAAGATCGTGACTGGATTGGAGAGCAAAAACAACCTTGACTACAGAAGGAGATTCCTTCGGATAACTAGAATCACCTGAAGGCACTCATAGTAATTACATATATAATCACAAAACAATCAAAGAGGAACTAATACATTCAATTCTGTGTCATCTACATGGCGCCCTTCAAAGGCTTTATTCTGGCTAATACCATACGAGTTAATTTAGCTGTGTGTGTGTGTGTGTGTGTGTGTGTGTGTGTGTGTGTGTGTGTGTGTGTGTGTGTGTGTGTGTGTGTGTGTGTGTGTGTGCGCGCGTGTGCACATCTTCGATAATAACTCACAAACGACACAAGTTGTTTGGATAGCGCATTGGCGGGTACAGCCGCGGACAAAAGTTTTGATCCATTCGACGGTTTTAGCTATGCTTCCGAGTGTCTAGCATTTTTGTTTTGTTCCCTGTACTTGTTTCACTGTACTAGGTCCATTTCTCTCTTATCTGTCAAATTATATAAAAACTCGGGGACACAAGTACCATTTACACGTTGAAAAAAATAAAGTTCTAAATTCTTGTCAGAGACTGTACTTGGCTAATGTACTGACCACAATATTTGATAAAGTTTGCAAATATAGGTTGACAGGGGCGTGAAATCGCGACGAAGATGTTGGGCGTATTGCTCCCCCTCAAGCAATTGCTCAAGTTATGACTCAGGATGGTTCTGTGTGTACTTTGCTCATTACAATCGGGGAGTCAATTGTGTGTATCTTTGGCTGCTATGACACGGGAAACGTATTGAAACATATTACGCAAACAGACTCGTTTGTCATTCGCGCGCACACACACACACACACACACACACACACACACACACACACACACACACACACACACACACACACACACACACACACACACACACACACACACACACACACACACACACACACACACACACACACACACACACACACACACACACACACACACACGCACACACACACACGCACACACACACTTAAATACACACACAATGTATATACAAATAGGTATATGTATATACAGTATATGTATACATGTGAAAAACAAGTGTGTATGAATACATACACAATATACACATCTCATACACGAAAGATATCCATCCTTACTTACGTATACAATACTGTTGACACATTTGCTACGTACACTTTAGGACAACAATGAGCTGATATAACGAAGCGGCCAATACTCTGTTTATAGAAGATCTTATGTATTTGGCTTCACTTCTGCCTCGAGACAAGTCCAAGAGGAAGCTATTCGTGTGTTCTAATCTGTCACTGGACTATGTCGGAAGATCTATGCACATTATTCCACACCACTGAATTAGTTTAATATCTCCTTAACTTACAGATGTATGTACGTTTATGTGTACTATTGTGTGTTTGTGCGCCCGCGCGCGTGTGTGTATGCGTGTGTGTATGTGCGCGTGTGTGTGCGTGTGTGTGTGCGTATGTGTGTGTGCGCGTGTGTGCGTATGTGTAAGCGTGTGTGTGCGTGTGTGTGTGTGTGTGTGTGTGTGTGTGTGTGTGTGTGTGTGTGTGTGTGTGTGTGTGTGTGTGTGAGCGTGTGTGCTTGTATGTGTGTGTACAAGCGCACGCATGATTATATATGCGTGCGCACATGCATGCGTTATGTGTACTCACGCTTGTGTGCATGCTTACGTGTATGCATGCGCACGAATGTGTGTGTGCGCGCCCGCGCGTGTGTGTTTAACCACTCCCAAATCCAAGTTTCTTGACTGAAACTGAGGACGGCTCTCCGGCCACTACCGCCGACATTACAAGTTAATCTCATTCAAAAATCGAATCCAACTCTTAAAAGTTTACCCACTGCATAGAAATCCCAAGGAATTACTCCTCGTCCGCTGGCTTTACGAAGCCTGACAAATAAAATGTGCTCGCCTTAGCACGAATCCGCTAACACAGCAGCACTCAGTAAATCCAGAGGACCAAACAGAATGAGTGCTGGCCTCCTGTACGACGTCACTTAGACTTCCAAATAAGGTCATAAAAGGTTATAAAGCTTGTGATTGGCTGGCCGCTGACCGTCGCTCTCCCTCCCACCCCTAAACGACCAATAAGATTATAGATGGCGCCTTACGAAAACGCCAATAAAGAAGGACGGAAACCTTTGTCTGCGGAAAGTGATTGGACGAGGTGGGATATAGCTGTTTTTATTGGGGCCCGGAGAAGGGGCCCCTCCGTCTGGGGGAAAGGGAAGAAAGAGAAAAGAGAAACCAAGAGAGAGAAAGAGAGAAAGAGAGAGAGAGAGAGAGAGAGAGAGAGAGAGAGAGAGAGAGAGAGAGAGAGAGAGAGAGAGAGAGAGAGAGAGAGAGAGAGAGAGAGAGAGAGAGAGAGAGAGAGAGAGAGAGAGAGAGAGAGAGAGAGAGAGAGAGAGAGTTTCCAGGTTTACCCGGAAGAGGGGATGAAGGGGAGAGGGGAGGAGAGGGGAGGGTAGTTTGGTATTACGACAAAAAAACTACGTTTTTTTTTTGTTTGGGTTGTACGGGGTTAGAGGTACCCTTTACTCACGCCCAGAGTTGGAGGTAAGGGAAGAAAGAGAGAGGAAGACCGAAAGAGGGTCAGGGGATCTCGAAAGAAAAGATGAAGAAGAGGAGTTGATACTACTACAAGAATCACTCCAGTTCTTCTTTATGTAGGTCAGGTGTGGAGGGTACCTCTACCCGCCACTGAGGGGAAGAGAAGAAAGAGTCTGGAAGACCGAGAGGGGTCCGGGTTACTCGGAAAAGAAACGAGCCCGGTACTACTACACATCTAAAAGATATTTTTATTGGGGCCCGGCGACCTGGACCCCGCCATTCCCGCCTTGAGGGGAAGGGAAGAAAGAGAAAGAGAGACCAAGAGCTGGCCTGCGCTACGGCAGGTCCTAAGGGGGGGGACAAACATCACCCTAGTTTTCTTTGGGTGTGAAGGGAGCGTGGGTGAGGCAAGACGGGGCCATTGTCCCCCTCCCCTTCCTGCTTGGAGAAGGGAGCAGGAGATGAGGAAGTGGAATGAGGCAAGGGGGCATCAAGGAGAAAAATAGAGAAAAAAGAGAGAGAAAATGGGGAGGAGGTCGTTTGGTGAGGGAACCTCGCGGCCCCGTACTACTGCGGGAGGCGTAGAGGGTGACGGGCATTATCCCGGCGGAGGAAGAGAAGGAAGGGGAGGGGAAGGGCGGGGGGGGGGGGCGTCGAGGAGGAGGAAGAGAAAATGGTCAGCCATTGGCGGAGAGCAAATCCCGGCCGGAGGAAGGGACGACGACCATTGGTGGGGGGATTACGTCGGGGGACGGAGGTGGAGATGACGATTGGTGGGGGGGGTTAATCCTGTGGGAGGGGGGGAGCGAGGGGAAAGAAGGAGGGGGGGGAGCAGAGCGAGTACAACCATCTCGGACAGTCGAGGGCTATTGAGGCGCCGATTGGAAGGGGAGTGACTGCGTCAGGAGGGTGAGACTTCTGCAGAAGGGGGGGGGGAGGGGAGTGTGAGAGGAGAGGGGAGGATGGGTGGGGAGAGAAGGGAGGGAAGTTAGTATCTGCAGCGAGCCTCGGTTGCTACAGAAAAGAGAAAGAAAAGAGAAAGGCAGAGAGAGAGAGAGAGAGAGAGAGAGAGAGAGAGAGAGAGAGAGAGAGAGAGAGAGAGAGAGAGAGAGAGAGAAATAGAAATCTACTGAAAGTTAGGAATAGATAAATATAGACCGATTATTATACTGATAAAGAAATCAGAGTGGAGAGAGAAAGAAGAAAAAAGAGAGGAGAGAAGAGAGAAGCGAGAAGAGAGAGAGACTTAAAGATGGTAGAAACAAAAGAAATGATTGTGACGTCATGTTGATATCATGGAAAGTTGTGTGACATTATTTCGAGGAAAAATCATCATGAACGTGATGCGATAAGAGAGAGGATGTGATACAAACTCATATCGGATGTGATGAGAGTGACTTCACAGCGGTGGATGGGAAGGCGGTAATGGAGAAAACAAGCGATATGACGTCATGTCGAAGGAGAGGGAAAGCGGCGAAAACAAGCAACACGACGTCGAAGGGGGGTTGAATATAAAAGGAAAAGAAAGCG
>NC_134781.1:66875768-66883268 GCF_046742065.1 Oratosquilla oratoria | reverse complement strand
TTCCTCTATTAAAAACGTCTGTTTCCTATCACCGTCACGTCATATCCTGGGCACCACCGCCACACCACACTTTCCTCAACCTCCCCCACCTCCCCCACCCCCTCCTCCTCTTAGTTAAATGTTCCCTTTTAGTCAGGTTTTAGTGTGTTTTTATGTTTGTTGTAAGTAGATAGATTTACGTTCGTCTTAGATGTCAACTACTGTCTTCACTTTAGTGAAACGTTGGTAATTTTCTAACGTTTTCTAAGAAATTTACTGCCTCGGTAGGTCCTTGTCTTGATTGTTCTCTGTGTTGATATAAATAAAACGTTTTCATACTTTTGTTGTTGTCATCTGGCAAATGCTGACTCGTAATGTTCTTATCAATTTAATTGAAAATTGCGTTGGTTCACGCCTTCGTCTTGCACGCAACATATCTGTGGCCAACACCTGAAGGTATTACCTCACAACCCACGCAACCTGTTCTCTACCATCTTCATGTAGTCGACTTGCTTTTTCATCCTTAAATAACTGTATCACATCTCGCTACCGAGAAAACACAATTGTGGTTTTTACTTCGAATCAATTATAGAGCTCAGGACACATACATATGCATGCGTGCATGAATGCATTCTGGCATGTACACCCACTCACAACCACAAACACATCACACATCTTTATCCACGCCCAAACCCAGTCACAACTACAACACAAGCCCAGAAGCTAATCATAAACAACACCCAACAACCACCCACACAGCACCCACCTACACCCTACGCCGACACCTAAGCCCACCCATACACCCAGAGACACACCTACATTAGCACACCCACACCCACATCCACACCCATCCACCCACACTCCCAAGATATCATTCCATATACACACGGATGTCGTATATCTACACAACAAACAAGTATACTCCATATCCAAGACCTCTTCACGCTTCACCCCAAAATCTAAAATTTCTTTCACTCTCCCCCAGCTTTTTTTATTCCTTCCCTTCCCCTTCTTCCCATCTCCCTCCCCCCTCCTTCCTACCATTATCCTTTATCTGCTCCATCCTCTCCACCAAACTCTTCTCCTCCTCCTTCCCCTTCTCCCCACTGATGACCTCTATTTCTTCACCAACACTCCCCTCAATCTAACCCCTTCGGATCTTTGGAGCTCTCCCCTTTCCTCCCCTCCCCTTCTCCCTTCTCTTCCTCCTTCCCTTCTCCCCTCTTTTCCCCTCCCCGCCCTCCCCTCGGCCTCTTTGTCTAATGGGTATAATGGGGACGGAAGAATGGGAGTGATTGAAACCGGCATCCACTTCAAACGATACAGAACCTCCCACGGTGGCCAAACTCCCACCCCCAAACGGTATCCCCCTCTCTCCCCCCTTGCTCCCCCACCCCCCGACCACCACAAAAATGACAAAGAACAGATGACCTACCCCCCTAAAATGAGTCCCCTTCAAGCCAAAAAATAGGAGAGATTGAAAACGGAATTCACTACTAACGACATGCGCTTGCACACACACACACACACACACACACCTCAAAAAAGACATAAAAAGACAAAAAAAAAATCTTCCCCCTCAAAAAAGAAAAAAAAGAAAGAAAAAAGGAATAGACGAGATACTTCAAAAATATTCCAACGTAAAGAAAGAAAACAAATCTGTACACACAGAAACAACACACACACACAGGCGAATATACACAGGATATAGACCTAGTTGGAACCGTATATGTATTTGAGTCTAGGTATGATAAACTGGGGAGTAGAGGACTTGACTGCATATGCTTTGCTCCTTTCCTGTATAATACGATTACGTAAATACAATTAGGTAAATACAATTAGGTGAGTACACACACACAAACACACTCACTCACCCACCAACTCACCCACCCACACACACACACACACACACACACACACACACACACACACACACACACACACACACACACACACACACACACACACACACGAATACATATTTGATTACATGTACATATGCACACATACTACATACTATACAGTATATATATATATATATATATATATATATATATATATATATACATACATATATAAATACATACATACATACATACATACAGACAGACAGACAGACATACACACAAAAACATATACACAAGTATGATAATACCAAACATAAGAAATGCATCAGACTAAATGATCTTGATGCGTGGGTCGCCCAGTGTCAAAAGATGAGAGATGAAACGAGCGAAAAGAAAGGAAACTTGGGCGATACAAGGGACGAAAGTCACTGAGATAACTACATGTTATCAGGGACGAAAAATTATGAAATCGTTCGTAAAACAATTATCTCCGTCATTTCCCCACAACGATGATATCATAGTGGCGGGTGGCATCAATGACAAATGACGAGGAGGAGGAGGAGGAAGACGAGGAGGAGGAAGAAAAAGAGGAAAAGAAGGAGGAAGAGGATGAAGAGGAGGTGGTAGAGGAAGAATAGGAGGAAGGGGAGGATGAAGGAGGAAACTGAAGGAAAAGGAAGAAGGAGGAAGAGGCAAGAGGACGAAGAAAGAGGAAGGAGGAGGAGGTAGAAGAAGGAGGAAGAAGGAGGGAGGAAAAAGAAGGAGTAAGAAGGAGGAAGGAGAAAGAAATGTGGAGGAAGAAGGAGGAAGGGAGATGAGGATGAAGTAGATGAGGAAATACTGTAGAAGAGGAGGAAGTAGGGGCAAAAAAGAAGAGAAAAAAAGAGGAAGAAGACGAGGAAGATGAAAAAGAATAGGATGATAATAATGAGGAGTAAGAAGAGGAAGAAGAGGAAGAAAAGGAAGAAGAGAAAGAAGAGGATGAAGAGAAAGAAGGAGAAGAGGAAGAAAAAGATAAAGAGGAATATAAAGAAGAATATAAAGAGAAAAGGAAAAGAGAGACACGCAGGAGAAAGAAGATAAAGGAAAATATAAAGAGGAAGAGGAAGATAAAGAGGAATAGGAAGATAAAGAGGAAGAGGATAAGGATGAAAATGAGGATGACTATGAGGATAAAAATTAAGAGGACGAGTACTGAGGAGGAGGAGGAGTTGGAGAAAGAGAGAAAAAAGAGAGAAAAAAAGAGAGATATATAAAATATTTTCCTCTTCTTTTTCCTCTTCTTTTTCTTCCTCCCCGTTTCTGTCCTCTACCTCTACCTTCCACTCCATTCTTCCCTGTCCTCCTCATTCTTCTCTTCCCCCCCTATCCTCCTGCTCCTGCTCCTCCTCCTGCTCCTGCTCCTCCTCATCTTCTTCTTCTACATCGCCCTTTCCCTCTCGTTTGACGCAATTCCCTGTTGGACGATTTGACATTTGACAGCAGAATGGGGGCGAAGAGAGGAGGAGGAGGAGGAAGTGGGAGGGGGGTGGAGGAGGAGGAAGTGGGAGGGGGGTGGAGGAGGAGGAAGTGGGGAGGGAGGAGAATGAGAGGGAGGAATGAATGAAAAGAGGGAACTAGGGAGAGAGGTACGAATGAGGTAAGGAGGAGTAAAGGGGAAAGAGAAAGGGAAAAAGAAAGAGAGCAAATAGAGAGAGAGAGAGAGAGAGAGAGAGAGAGAGAGAGAGAGAGAGAGAGAGAGAGAGAGAGAGAGAGAGAGAGAGAGAGAGAGAGAGAGAAAGATAGAGAGAGAAATAGAGAGAGAGAAAGAGAGAGAGAAAGAGAAGATAAGATAGAGAGGAAGAGAGAGAGAGGAAGAGAGAGAGAGAGAGAGAGAGAGAGAGAGAGAGAGAGAGAGAGAGAGAGAGAGAGAGAGAGAGAGAGAGAGAGAGAGAGAGAGAGAGAGAGAGAGAGAAGAGAGAGAGAGAGAGGAAGAGATGGAGCAAGAGAGAGAGAGAGAGAGAGGAGAGAGAGGAGAGAGAGAGAGAGAGAGAGAGAGAGAGAGAGAGAGAGAGAGAGAGAGAGAGAGAGAGAGAGAGAGAGAGAGAGAGAGAGAGAGAGAGAGAGAGAGAGAGAGGAAGAGAGAGAGAGAGAGAGAGAGAGAGAGAGAGAGAGAGAGAGAGAGAGAGAGAGAGAGAGAGAGAGAGAGAGAGAGAGAGAGAGAGAGAGAGAGAGAGAGAGAGAGAGAGAGAGAGAGATGGATGGAGATAATGAGAGAAGGATGAAGTGAGAAAAGGATGGAGAAAGATACAAGGAGAGAGGGAAAGAGGGAAAGAGTGAGAGAGGGAAAGAGGGAAAGAGGGTAAGAGGGAAAGAAGGAAAGAGGGAAAGAGGGAAAGAGGGAAACTAGAAAAGAGGGAAAGAAGGAGAGAGGAAGAGATGAAAAGAGGTAAAGAAGGAAAGAAGGGAAAAGGGAGAGAGGGAAAAAGGGAAAGAGGGAGAGAGGGAAAGAAGGAAAGAGGGGAAGAGGGAAAGAGGGAGAGAGGGAGAGAGGGAAACAAGAAAAGAGGGAAAGAAGGAGAGAGGGAGAGAGGGAAAGAAGTAAAGAAGGAAAGAAGGGAAGAGGGAAATAGGGAAAGAGGGAGAGAGGGAAAGAGGGAGAGAGGGAAAGAGGAAGAGAGGGAAAGAGGGAGAGAGGGAGAGAGAGGAAGAGGGAAACAAGAAAAGAGGGAAAGAAGGAGAGAGGGAGAGAGGGAAAGAGGTAAAGAAGGAAAGAAGGAGAGAGGGAGAGAGGGAAAAAGGGAAAGAGAGAGAGAGAGAAAGAGGGGGAGAGGGAAAGAGGGAGAGAGGAAAAGAGGGAGAGAGGAAAAGAGGGAAAGAGGGAGAGAGGGAGAGAGGGGAAGAGGAAGAAAAGGAGAGAGGGAGAGAGGGAGAGAGTGAAAGGGGTAAAGAGAGAGAGAGGGTGCTATAAGCAACATGAATGAAAGAATCATAGGAACAAAGTGATACTTAAGGTACGAACAAAACTGTGGCTTTTGTCTGTGACTCATGAAATATTCATTTTGAATGTTGCCAAACAATTCTACTTCACTGAGTAATCTTCTTCCTAAACTCAAAATTTTGATTTGTTCATGATTAACCCTTTTTTTAATTATTAGATTATTTTATTCAGACGAGGATGCACTCCTGATGCAGGTAAGATTGTAGTCTTTATCAAATATTGAATAAAATCGTCTGGTGACACTAAGAACCAAATTAGTGGTCAGGATCACTCTTCAGCCGAGTGAGTTTGTGTAAAAAAAAAAAGGCCACCTGACTAAGGATGAAACAGAATTATTGTTTTATTCCTATAAAAGAAGGTGGGTATCTTTTCAAGACCAAAATTGACTGTCAAAAAAAAAAAAAAAAAAAAAAAAAAAATTACCAAATAAAAAAAATCAAATAAAAATATCAACAAATTTCCCTATACGAGAGGGTAGCTGTTCGACACAGCTCCGCCTTTATCTTTCTCAACAAAGCCGAATACAATCATGTGTCGTAGACCAGAATAAAGTCTCTAGTGTAGAACACCGGGAAAAAACAAACAAGAAAAAGAAAGTGAAAGAGAAAATGAAAGGGAGTACATTGCAATCTTTCGATTTAATTTTAATACAAAGTTACGCAGGATTGATTTTCTTATGCTGAGCGTCACAAAGTCTTATTCAACTGACTTCGAAGCCCAGTTCTTGGTCACTCAAGTGTTCTTGAGCTGTTCTTTGGCTAAATGTCATCGTCTAGTATTAAGTTTTAATCCGTTTGTCTTCAGATCACCCTCGGGGTGAATGAAGTTGCCCGATTTTAACCAGAAAAATATATAGAATAAAGGAAATGTAAGACTTGGTACCTCTTATTCGAGAAACTTCAAACGAATGAAATTCGCTGTAATATTATACACTGAGTGCGTCTTCAGTTTAGGGGTGTACATGTATATATACGTGTATATATAAGTATATATATACAGTATATACATATATACATATATATATATATATATATATATATGGGATTCCACATTTTTCCCATTTTCAGCTGAATAAAATCGTCTGCCGGCAACCACAAAAGAATCTAAACATCGCCGTCTACGCAGTGAAGTGAAGGGAGCTCAGACCTACCAAACGTCACCCCCCTCTCCTCCCCCTCTCCCTCCCACTCCTCCCTCCCCCACCGCAAAAATGGCCTTGACCAAGAGGTTCATTTACAAAAAATATATGACTACATCCATGGCAGAATTCGAAAGAGCTTCCGGAAAAAAGGGGGTGAGGGGGAAAGGGGGGGGGAGGTCAGGGGACTCGCAGTGCCCAAAAGTCAGGAAACAGTTTTTGAAAAAAAAAAGATGTACATACGTGCAACTATGTGTATGTCAGTGGTTCTGATGCGTAGGTAATTGCTTGGCGGTGTATGACTGAATGCGTATGTATGCGTGTGTGTGTGTGTGTGTGTGTGTGTGTGTGTGTGTGTGTGTGTGTGTGTGTGTGTGTGTGTGTGTGTGTGTGTGTGTGTGTGTGTGTGTGTGTGTGTGTGACTGTGACCTGAGAGTGTATGTGACGCAGGTGACACGTGTGTGACGTGGTCGTGCGTGCGCGCGCGCTCGCGAACTCGGCTCACAGTTCCCCCGTCCAGCAGACTCAGAGTCTCTTTTCACATATTCCCTTTGACAATTAACTGGTCGGACGAACTGACATCATTTCTAAAAACTTATAAAACTTTTCTTCCTAAGTTTTTAAAGGGTTCTGATGAGGAATAGTGGTTATTTTCCATCACAGTGGATTCATTTCTTCTATAAAGTTGAAATTTAAACGAGAAAATGTATGAAACTGCATAATATAAGATTGGCTTCATAAAGACATTTTTTCTGCTGCGATAGTTTGTTTGAATGTAAGCAAGTGTGTGTGGTAACAATTGTTTATACGCGTTTGTGTGTGTGTGTGTGTGTGTATGTGTGCGCGTGTGAGTGCGCGTATACGTCTGTAGCTGTGTATATGCAAGTGGTTGTCTATGTATCTGCATGAGTGATTATGCATTACATATGTACTGTATATACGCGCGCATGCGTGTGTGTTTATATGTGTATACATGTGCATGTGGAACTTTAAGTATATGTGCATATGTATGAGTGTCTGTGTATGTATGTATATGTGTGTGTATGTCCGTGTCTGCTATATATATATATATATATATATATATATATATATATATATATGTATATATGTGTGTGTATGTACATATATATATGTACATATGTGTGTGTATGTACATATATATATGTATATATATGTATATATATAAATATTATATATATATGTATATATATATATGTATATATATAAATATTATATATATGTATATATACAGTATATATATATATATATATATAATATATATATAATATATATATATTATATAATATATATATATATATATATATATATATATATATATATATATATATATATATATATATATATATACACACACACACGCGAGTGCGTGTGTATGAGCGTGCGTGCGGGCGCTCTTTTGTGTGTTTACCAATACTGTATACATCTCCACTCAGGCGTCCAATATACCCCGTTCACTTGACAGAACGCCATAACCCTTTTCGTTAAGCAAAACGAACAGGACCCCCGGAAAAATAAAACAAAAATAAAACAATTTC
>NC_134781.1:66861631-66872768 GCF_046742065.1 Oratosquilla oratoria | reverse complement strand
CCCAATCAGAGTCAGCAGCAGACTTTGAGAAGGAAAACATGTGGCAATGCTGGATCCCGTTGTTGTGAAACATTGTTTGGCTTGCTATTATGTCCCTACCGATCGGCCAGCGCACAGCACCAATGCTCAATTGTTTCTCGCAGTTCCGTCCCAGCTATAGATGTCACTCCTGCGTCTAGCTATTGAGGTTGGCCACTCATTGGAACGAGACGGGCAGAGTTGCCACATAGTCTTTTATTATTTATTTTTCCTTTTAACGTGTCGAGCACAGGCAAAGAACCTCCTTTTCTATTTCTTTTTCATTTTCTTTTTTCACATCTGGCGTAATATCAAGGTCCCGTTCCTGTCACAAGAAGCACTGGGTGAGTTCAAAATAAGGAGGAAAAGGTCACAGAAAGAGAGAAGGTCACAATGGGAGTTGGGAGAGAATTGGGTCAAGTGATGGAGAGAGACAATATGGTCTTGGCAATAAGACTGACTTAGGGGGTGGAGTCTGGTAACAAGAGTCCCTCTGGTCCCTGGGTCCCGCTCCTCCCCTCCCCCTCCTCCCTCCCCCGCCTCCTTCCCCCCTCCCTCCCACTCCTCCCTCCCCCTCCTCCCCGTTCGTCAAGCACAATCATCTTCTTCCATAGAGTCTGAACGACCTTGATTGTTCCAATGGGGAAGCTCATTTTGCTACGCGGAGATACAATACCCC
The DNA here is from genome assembly GCF_046742065.1 of Oratosquilla oratoria. NCBI lineage: Eukaryota > Metazoa > Arthropoda > Malacostraca > Stomatopoda > Squillidae > Oratosquilla > Oratosquilla oratoria. The sequence goes on along the minus strand of NC_134781.1, from coordinate 66,872,071 downwards.
CATCGTACACATTCAAATATCCATCAAAACACTGCAATATCCCCCCTCTACGTATCCATTCAAATGTCCATCAAATAAATATATATATATATATATATATATATATATATATATATATATATATATATATATATATATATATATCACTCTCAGTACGGGAGTAGAATGCAGATGCTTCTGGTTAAGTCCGGATGATTTTCTTCAGCTGAAGAATTGAATCGAGACTGAAGACTAGATAAAGGTTTGGGAGGGATACCCTGTCTATCTGTCTATCAAATCGGTCATATATTCACCAACCCCTTAGATAAATGAAACTATTTGGGAAGGGATTTTTTTAAAAGGGTAGAGTATTTTTTTTTTTTTTTAAGTTCCTCAGTAAGTCACATGATTATCTGGCCACCACCGCATCACGGGCGCTTGCCAATCCCGACTCATATTTTCCCCGTTTTCCATTTGAAGAAAGATGACGTCATTAGCTCGATAATGGCTGGTCCCATTGATGAAGCGGAGAGTTCCAGAATTGGCGGGAAAAATCAGTCACGGAGATCACAAAGTGGGCGAAGGTTTTTCTCGTTCGTTTTTATGGTGGAATGGCAGCTGAGTGGACTTTGAAATGAAATTAAGAAGCGAATCTATCCCCCCCCCCCGACCTCCCCCACTCCCCGCGCATGCGTCGCATCCACTCCGGTGGCTACCACGTACGCAGCAATGTCGCTTTTCATCTTTTTGGATCCATATGCGTCCAGACTCTCAAAAGGACTGGACGGTCAATAACGTGTGACGTTTTCTGCCCATACACAAACAACCATGTTTTCTATCTATATATCTGTATATTTGGGTTCACACACATCGATTTATATTTACATACATCTACATATATGTATATATGCATACACACACATACACGCACACACACACACACACACACACACACACACACACACACACACACACACACACACACACACACACACACACACACACACACACACACACACACACATATATATATATATATATATACATATATATGTGTATATATATACACATATATACATATATATGCATATATATACATATACATACATACACACATAATTATATATATATATAGATATATATATATACATGTGTGTGTGTGTGTGTGTGTGTGTGTGTGTGTGTGTGTGTGTGTGTGTGTGTGTGTGTGTGTGTGCGTGTACATTGTTTGTGTGCATGTGTGCATTTGGATGTATTCACATATATGTCTAAGTAATATGCATACATAAATACACCAAGACTACATGTTATACATGTACATGTACTTGTATACATATATATACATATATATATATATATATATATATACACACACATATATATATATATATATATATATATATATATATATATATATATATACATGTATGCATAAACGGAACAGAAAATATGCACTTGTGAATATGTCGACAGAAATGTTGTGGCAATTTGATTTGTCTATACTGTGTGTCATGGTGAACGAGTTTACACAACTGAGTCTACAGAATGTCTGCTTAATTGAGTGTGGTGTCTACACATATATATATTTTTCCGTGTTTCTGTTACAACACAAAATGAATATTTTGAATAATTTTTCCGGAACCAATTCATCATGATTTCCTTGATGCTTTTGATGTTCATTCAGTATGCACGCTGTGGAACTTGTCTTTACCTTAACGAAGATTTTGATGCAGTTTTACTCCAAAAATCTTTTTGAATGTTTTTGACTAAGTAGGTTCATGTTTTTGTTTGTGCTCCCACCTTCTGTTATATATATATATATATATATATATATATATATATATATATATATATATATATATATATATATATATATATATATATATATATATATAGACAATCTTGGTTGTTTGTACATGTTCTGTTTCACTTAAAATTTGCGGACGAAGTGCCCATACCTAACGTGGGCATATTTATAAAGTTTGTAATTTACAAATGACATTCAACCTATCTAAGTCTCAAGGAACGACATCACAACTACCGTCGCACCTCACAACGTCACAATTTACAAGGTCGCAAATCACAACGCGCGTACCCTTGGGTCTGTCCCCTGGTGCGCACATACTTAACGAAACAAAAGCCTAACGCTGGTGTGATGCCGTGGGGTTGTCCACGTTTCGCTGTTTACGACCCCAGTCGTCGAAATGCTTGAGTAGTCGCAACATCTGCGTGTCTTCCTTCCGACCTGCCCGGCGGCGTCGTCGTCGGTTGGGGGGGGGGGGTGGCATAACGGCCACTGTAGACACGCCTTCCTCACTGGACCCCTCCCCCCTCCCCTCCCCCTCCTCCCGCCCCCTGGTCCCCCTTGTCCCAAGCCTGCCCCCTCCCTTCCCACAACCCTCCCCCCTTCTCCCCCGTCCTTCCATACCCCCCTTTTGCTCTTCCTCCCCCTTTTCCTCCTCTTTCAGTCACCGAGACCATCGTTTATTTTCATTCTTCTTTCATTCCGTGTCTTGTTTTCTTCGGGTATCTTAGTACTCCGTTTTCTCTGACATAACAAGGGAGATGTTTAACATTTCCCATAGAATTTAGAACTTTGGTTGATAACTATTTTCTTTCTTTTTGATGCAATGGTTTCTGTTCAAAAGGAGTTTTCACAGTGTTTTCTTTTTTGTTCTTTTTCTCTTTTGTTTCATTTGACTTATTTCTTTTGAAATCCGAGGTTCAAAGATATTTTCTGAAATTGTTTGAATTTAAGCTTATTTTATGAATGTTCTGATGGTCTTTTTTCAGTAGTCACAGGTTCGAAACAGATAAAGAAAAAGAGATTAATCATGTAGTCATCATTCATACGAAAGGGTCCGAGATGACTAAATCTAGTTACAGGAGTGACTAAGCTAGTTAAAATAATTGCGTTATGGTCAAACCAAAAAAGGTTAAACTCTTGAAGAAACGCAGATTCCAAAAGACCATCCCGGACCCTGGCATGCGGCTGCAAGACTGTCCGAGAGTCAAAAGAAATTTTTAGGACCCAAATTTTTCAGAAGACTCTGAGCCAAGAAACGAAGAAATCGACGAAAAGTCGCGTTTGGAGGCTGCCCGTTCCGAGGCGGTGGGGGGTGGGGGGTGGAGGGAGGGGTGGATGGGCTTTTGGTGGGGCTTGGAGGGGATAAGGGCAGTTAGATGGCCGAGTCCGGAAGACAGGGCGAGGGGCGTGGACAGGGAGGGAGGCTGGGATGCTGACATCTTCATCTCTTCATCTCGGGTCGGCCACCAGTAACGGGAGAAAGGGAGCGCCAGGAGTCTTTGAGTGAGACAGAGTGTGAGGTCTTCTTCCTCTCACGTGGCAGCTAGCCAGCTCACGACAGACCGGAGAAAAGTTGAACCGTGTTAAACAGTATTGTGGGAGACCGTGTAAGCCCCTTCGAAGACTTTATTTTCTTATCTTTCTTTTCGAAAAAAAGGAGAAAAAGGCTGTCTCAGTGATGTGTGTCTTTGTATCCTTCGTTAACTGGCAGCTATTACTCTAATTTTTATGTATCACTGAGACATACTTAAGTGCAGTAAACTGTACTTCGACCGAAGAGCAATCTAATACCAAGGCTTACGTCTTTCCTTGCTCCGCCTACGACCTCTTCTCCCTTTGAGAATCCCCGTCATAGATGTCAATATACGTCACTCATACGCAGCCGGTGACGCAAGCAACGATGACACTTTCAAGTCACCGCCTCCAAAGAGGGCGCCCCTAATGCAGGAGCTTCCTGCCATCAGAGCCGGCAGACCAGGCACAAAAGGCCGGCACATGGCCGGCCGGCTACCCGACGGAGGTGTTGGTGCTTACGGCAGCATAGTTCCGACCGGCACTGGCGACGAAGCTTTGCCACCAACTTGACCATCGCTTTCCGAAATATTTCGGACTTCTTCGTTGCCTCAAAAAAGGTCCGATTTTTTTTATTTTTATTTTTATTTTTTGCTCGAATTTGGGTGACAGGGCGTTATAATCGTTGCATTATGCGTGTGAATGCTTTGCTACCCTTTCCTGGTCTTCTCCCTTCCTGAACCCTCCTCCCCCTAAAAAAGAAAAAAAAAAAAAAAAAATCTCACTAGCTATTGTTCCTCCTGGCACGCTTTACTTCTTCTTCGGCGGGGGCATTGTCGCGTCCCTCCGCCAGGGCGTTCTTCTTCCGCCCGGTAATGGTGCGGAGAACCTGAAGAAAACCTCTCGAAGGTCCTGCGCTTCAGGAGTTGTCACTCCTCATCTGCAATTGCAACTGTACGGCAAACTTTACTTTTTTTTTTCTTTGTCTTCTTCCAATGTGCGTTTCAGCTTTGAAACCCTCACCATGTTCCTTTTATTTTTTATTCACCACAAATCATAATCTCTTTTTAAATTTCTAAATACTCTGGGTGTACACCATCATTATAATGGGTATAGGGAAGTGTGTCTACCTGGAAACGATGGGTATGGATCGGTTGCCTCAAAGGGATCTCGCCAGATACGACTCAATCCAGGAAGAGAAGGGTGAGAGCGGATATGCGACGCCAAGACGCTGGTTTCACATATAACAGTTACTGAAGATATTTCCTCTTATATGCCTGAACATAGTCTATGTGAATATCTTCACAATCAAGTAGTCAATGTTCTTTATTTGGATCTATTTCCTTCATCAGAATTATTCGGAACTCTGTCTATTTCTTTCTTGCACATATTTTGTCACTGTTTTAATGCTATCTGCATTTCTCTTCTTGTGTGCATTTTGTCGATCTCTTTTTTTTCTTAAAATTATCTGCACATTATACGAGGTAACATTTATTTCTGTATATAAAAACATCTTCATAATTTTCTTTATGTACTGACTTTTACCAATTTCAGATTCCTCTTTCCTTGGCCATCATTGTCATCTTTCTTCTTTCTTCATCAATTATGCTTTCCTATGATTCCACCATCTATCCATCCATCCATCTTTTCGTCCACCATCTCGGTAGTGCTTTTTTTATTCCGGTGCAAATAGCTTCTATTATACATTTAATGTTGTTGTTGTTGTTGTTGTTGTTGTTGTTGTTGTTGTTGTTGTTGTTGTTGTTGTTGTTGTTGTTGTTGTTGTTGTTGTTGTTGTTGCAATGCATTATAGTTTATTGACGCTTCTATTCTCGCTACTTTATTTATAGAAGACGCACCGCCATTTCCAGATATTTTCGTCTTAATTTTTCATAATTTTTATCGTTATTTTTCTCTTCAATGCAACACTTTAGCAGATTGTTGTATCCTGTACAATAGAATTATGTACAAAATTTTAGATGCTTCTTGTTTTTAATTATCATAAAATTTTGGGTACAATTTTTTTTCTATTTCATATAAACATTAGAACTACATCTCTCACACCGCAAAGTTGCCTCTATCAATTTTTCTTTATCATACATTTTATCTTCACTATCGCCGTCTACCCAAGTCCCCTATCCTAAAAAAAAAAAAGGATTCACTTTCTTTAGTTTAATAAATTCCCTCTCTGATTCTTTCCCACCTCTTTCCCATCAATTCCTTTCACCCTTTCCAGTCTCACATCCCATCATTCCATTCAGTACACTACCCCTCCTTCCCTTCCACCCCCTTCCACCCCAACCACTCCCTCCATAGCCATTACGTTGGTCATCCGGAGGTCTAGAATGACCGGTGCGGCCATCAAGAAATAATTAATGACTTGTTACTGTAACCATGCATACTCTCCTCATGATGGATTGTCCGCGGCCTCGGATAGAACCGGAGGAGAGTGGGTCACCGAGGAGGACTAGTTTGGAGGAATAATAGGATTTGGAGGATGACAGGCTGAGTGTGTGGCCAGTGGATCGTTCGAATTTGAATCAGACTATGTTTTCTTGGCGGATACTGTTCTGTGGCTGATTTGTACCTCTCATTTTTTTTTTTTTAGATAAAAGTCTTTTTCTTTGTCATGTTAATGTCAGCGTTTCGCCAAAATTGTTAATCAACCAGTTGGTATGGTTTCTGTTCTTTAAGGAATTTTCGCAAGGCTTTAGCTTGCCAATGGTATTTTACTAAGTTTCAGTGGGTGAAGGGATGAGTTTGTCTATTTTGTGGTGCATCTTACACGCATGTGTATATAAAACATTTATATATGTACAGATGTAAATAAATATATGTACGTATGTATGAATCAAAGGAAAGTAATATCTAAGCGACTACTTGATGGTTGAAGTTTTCTTGAACGACTGAAGTAACGCCGACATTTGATTTCAAACCCTTCTTGGCCAAGGTCCTCAAAACTGAATGAAATTGTCTTCATGAGGCGGACCAAACTCACGACAGCCGACGGGAGAGATATATGGACAACAAACAGCTTCTTAATCAAAAGCAATCACTGAATATATTTTTATTTTAAATTCTGAATGTGTTAAAACCGTAGCTGCTAAGATGAAATGGGTATTCTGCATAAGGTACGCACAATGATTCGAATGGTGGGTGGGTAGTGGTGTGTGGTAGCAGCAGCAGACGTCGTGCATGTGCTCACTTGAAAACTGGATCACATGTCCGTAGACTATTGTTTGCGAACAATACGTGTATGTATATTTTATATTATATATTATATTATATTATATCATATATATATATACATATATATATATATGTATATATATAAATGTATATATATATATATACACGTAAAGATTAACAAATTATAAAGAAGTGCCAAACCAGACATTTCAACCTCATGCCTTCTTCAGAAGGCAAAAGAGGTCGGAGCGTCTAGTCTGAATAACACTATATAATCTAGCCTTTACGTTTCGTATTCCACCTCTCCATATATATATGTGTATATATATATATATATATATATATATATATATATATATATATATATATATATATATATACAGAGGTGAGGGAAGGAAGTATATGGGTGTGAGGTTCAAAATGATGGAAGAGGTCGTTAGGGCAATGCTCTATTGACCAATCACAGCCCTTGAGGTCAAGGAAAGGGTCGTTGGGAGACCAATAACAATTGACAATCACTTATGGCCGCGCTCTGCCACTGGCTGATTACTGGGCACTTAATGTGTTATTTCCCAAACGTTTTTGCCGCTTGAGAAACGTTTTCGTTGTTCCTGATTTTTTTTTCTATGAAAACGTTTCTGTTTTTTTCCCCAGTGACGTATTTGGTTTGTATTAGATTATCATGATTCTATCAAACATTTATTTTCTCTAAACATTTTTGTTTCCTAAACATTTTTTCTCAAATAGTTTCCCTTGCCTCCAAAACGTTTCCTTTGAAGCAAGAAACATTTGTTATAAAAAAGACCGTTTCTTTTATTTCCATAATGTTCTTGCTTCCAAAAAAAAAAGTCTTCTAAAATATATACAAATTAAAACGTATCATATACCACTATTTTAATGACGATCTCGGTAGTAATTATGGTTCATTTTTAGATAATTTTGATAACGAGACTGGCTATGACACTCAGTTATACCCATCCAGTCCCGTGGCTCATCGAGCCAATTTTGCCTCTGTAGTCACCAGTCGATTTTATTATACAATTCAACGATGGCGTCTCTCTTTAACGACCCTATCCAACCTTCATTCGTCAAGCGTTCACCGTGACAAAATATATAAAGTTATCCCTGGTGATAAAGAGAACTGGTAACTGATAATGAACATTGGAATAGTGATCGTCACTCCTTGTGTGTGTGGATAGCAAGGGCAAGGGGTAGTTACCTGTGCCCATTAGGGATCAAGCTAGCATTCACGAGGTTGGGAATAAGTCAAATACACTACAGTAATCGAGTATAGTTAGCCAGACTCACTTTTTCATTAGATCCTGGAGTCATCATTGGGAATCTCATATTTTCAAGAACTTGAACAAAAATCCCTACCCAAGCTTAAAAAAAAAAAAAAAAAAATCCCTTGGCCTTCAGTTGTTGAAAGAAAAATATTACTATATACTCAAGTGTGAACATATTGTGCACAGAGTCTATAAACACTGAGACCTGCGAGTTGCTGAACGTATCTTTCCGGAAATGGTCGATCACGCCCTGATCAAGGACTTATTGGAGCAACTGTACGGGACTGTGTACGTGCCTCCCATACAAATGAACGAATGCAAATTAAATCGCAAGTATTGTAAGTGGTACGCAAATGCGTGCATGTCACAACGCTCACACACTTGTGTTATACACACACACGTACACGTTTATATGCGTGTACACACACACGCATATGAAAACATACACACACACGAAGACGCATATGCTCACACACGAATACACACACGCACACATACAAATGTACAAACACACAAACACCCCACCTACGCGCACACACACACACGCATGCAAACACATACTCTTGATAAAAATGAATAGCACGCAAATAACATACTTACACAACCAAAATACTTTAATGCAGACATTAAAACAGACAAATGTCAATACATATGACAATACTGCAACGTATAAACTACGTAGACACAAAGACACAAACACACATGCACGCTTCGATGCAGTCACAGGTTCAAGTGCATAGCCATAAGTACACATAGAACATATAGCCTTTATATAGACAGACTACCGTATAGACAAGAGGCATCTAACACGCTGTTACAATAACAATGACAGACAGAGACATAGAAATGGATAGCTGAAATTATAGAGGTAAACAAAAAATAAGATATATAGAAAGGTAGATTGACAAGAAGACAGAGTGGTAGGTTGATGGATGACTAGATATACAACCAGATTAAGACAGACAGGTAGTCAGATAGACATGTGTATATGGAAACAGACAGACAGGCTGGTATACTAAGGTAGACTAAAATAGACAGACAGACAGAAACACAGACAGACAAACAGCCACTAACACACACACACACACACACAAACACACACACACACACACACACACACACACACACACACACACACACACACACACACACACACACACACACACACACACACACACACACACACACACACACACACACACACACACACGTGCACACACTTACAAGTACACACATGTACGCACACGCATACACATGTACACACACGTATACACACGTACTGTACACACATACACATATCAAGAGAGACCAACAAAGGCTGGACGCTGGAAAAGAGCCCATCATTCAAAATGTAAATACTCCGCACAGATGTAAACTAAACATCAAACCCAGGCCATTTAGAAGCATTCCCAGCTTCATAATAACCATTTACATGTAAAGCATATCGAACCCGCCCTGATTTACTCATTTAATGGAGCTTTAATTACTCTTTTCAGGATGTAAATTTGCATAGATTCACACTCGCCCCCTCCGCTGCTCTACGGTCTGCCTGATAGGGACCCAGAATGCAAAGGGACTGGGCATTGCTCGCGTCTGATACTGTGGTGGCTGTGGTGGTGGCTGTGGTGGTGGCTGTGGTGATGGCTGTGGTGATGGCTGTGGTGGTGGTGGCTGTAGTGGTGGCTGTGGTGGCTGTGGTGGTGGTGGTTGGGGTAGTGGTGAAGTATGACGGAAGACGATTCGTCAACAAGAGTTGTGGTGGTGGTGGAAGGGGTGCAAGTAGCTGTAGTTGTGTTAGAATGCAGAGGTAAAATGTAATTCAAAGATGTGGTGCTAATGATGAAAATGGTGTTTGTGGTGAGCAGGACACGAGGCAACAAGCGATATTTAAAAACTCTGGTGGCGGTGATACTTGTGGTGATAGAGTATCACCTAAAATGGTGTGAGGAATCAATGGAAGATATGATGGTGGAGAAGGAGGCAGTTGTGTTTACAGTGGTGGTGAAACGTGAGAGGATGTGGTGGTGATGAAGGGGGAATTGGTGATAGTGATGATAACACCATTGAAGAATATGACCACTATCGTCAAAGACATACCAGAACGAGGTTGAATAACAATTTTAGTCACACCCCTGATATCACCAAACGATTTTACTCCAATGAATCAAAACTCTCAATCACATCTTTCCGCTCAGGAAGTAGGGAGAAGAATCTTTACATATTTCTATATAAAACTAAAACCAGACAATTCTATTCACACGAGATGAAGAAATCAATTCACATTTTGAATTATCCTTACTATAAAAGTTGCATAGCAATTGAATATTTAGAGTACAAAAATAGAAAAATAAAGTGAATCTCTACAGTTAACTTCCCCCCGGCAAGGTTAAACTGTCCAAATCATTGCTAGAGTGGAGGGTAAAAAACAAAAGAAAGATGGATTTCTATGGAAGAGTATCAGTTGGGTACAGTAGGTGCCTGAAGACCCGATGGGGACCATCTGATTGTACAAGGGTTCGTTGCGTGGAGAGGCGGAAAAGATCGAGCAATAGAGTCTGAGTTTGGCTGGAATGGTATGGCTTCGAAACATGGACCATGGGCTGGAATTGTAGGAAAGTGAACGAAACGAAGTATTTTTCCCCCATCTTTTCGTGTTTTATAAAAGGC
>NC_134781.1:66851631-66856631 GCF_046742065.1 Oratosquilla oratoria | reverse complement strand
AGGCAGACAGACATAGACAGACAGACAGACAGACAATTAGACAGAGAAAGAAAGGAAAAAAAAAACTTCGTTCATAGCAGAAGCCAGTCCAAGAGCCTTGCTCCAGTAAATCTATTCCATTGGTGTAAGTCGTCTCTTATCCACGCACCGTTATCCTCGACCCCAGCTACCAAAAAATCTAATTGAATAAATGAGTTTTAATGGCTGGAAGCTTTGTCTTGGGAAAGGAGCGAAATATCAACAATTTCCCTAGACAGCCGTAAGGGCCGTGCACGGGGATACTAAAACCACGCCGAGTGATCACAAGACACCAAGTTAATCACTTTCTGCCCAAATACATACATACAACTTCCCCCTCTCCCCACCTAACACATATTCCTCCATCTCTTCCCACCCTCACACCTCCATCCTGTAGATTCCCCGTCCCATCCTCCTCCTCCCCCCTTTTTCCCGCCGTCTCCCCTTTTTCGTTCTCTATCTTCCTTCTTCGTTTTTTTTTTTTTCTTCTTTCCCCGTTTTGTTTCCTGTGTTTAGTTTCTATTTCCTTTGGGTGCCCTTTTCGCTTTCTTTGTGGTAACTTTCTTGTTTGTTTTTTATCATTTCCCATTTTCTTCTCTGTTTTCTTTCGACTTTCTTATTATCTATTTTTATTCTTTCATTTTCCCTACCGTCATTAATAATAAGAAGCGCTACGTTTTGAAAATCTACGTTTATCCTATTCTTAATATTTATCACTTTCTCTTATTCCTCCTCTTTTTACATTTCTTTGATAATATCTATAATTTCCCTTACTTCTTTGATTAATCTTTCCCTTTTTTTTTCTTAATAATTCCAACACGGTGAAGCTATCTAAGGGATTAGTACCAAGCAATTCTATTCTGCAGAAGATTATGATTCTGGCAAACTTTACTCCAAGGATAGAATCGCTGGTTACGAAATGATACCCTCATAATGTTTAACTCCCTTCATAGCTTTAATGCCTTTCCTACCTGGTGCAGCTAGGTACTCCTAACACTTCAAGCATGTAACATTTTTTGTTTTTAATGAAAGAGATAGTCTGAAAAGAAAATGGTCATTTTTTTTTTATTTATTTCGAAGGAAGGAAAAAGAAAATTAGGAAAGACAGAGTTCAAAGACGTAGGATTATGATAAGGATGGTTTCCATACATATTTTTTGAAGAAATAATGAAAGAAAAAAATGGTACACAAGGACAAAACGAAAATGAGAATAAGAACAAGTTTTCCAAAGTGAACAGAAAATAAGAAACGAGACGCATAAAGAAAAAGAAAATAATTTTGAAAAGAGGATAGAGAGAAAATATAAAAAGAGAAATGAGGAAGAAATGAAAACAAAGAAAAATTAACGCAGGAACCTACGGAAAGAAAATCAAACATAAACAAAAACTCTTTCATTACTCATCAAGTGTTGAACAGCTGCAAGGGAGCTTCCCTTTCCACCTAAAGCGTTAGAGTGAAAGAACTGACGGCTCTGTCGGCAGCAAAGAGCCTCCTGGTGTACGTTCTCTACACCTTAGAGAAGATGAGAAGTAGGGTAACCTTATGAGGTTCTATTTGCGCCAAACGTTGCGCTTTTGTTTAAAAAACGTTTCACTATTATTTTGATCTCTGCGCCTATGGGTGGCTCCCGTTGTCACCAAAAGGACTTGGTGACGGTTGAACCTCTTTTACATTAAGATCTCCCTTGGGTTGAATAAAAATTGAAGGACTCATTCGGGAGTTGTATATACAAATTAGAAGGAGGGGGCAAAGAAGAACTGAATAAAACTGTCCATTAAATAAAATATGAATATTTCTTTGATTTTTGGCGCAGAACTCTGTCGAATTTGTCTCGAAAGATGCCAGGCAATTTTATTCATCTGAAGGTCAGTCCCCGGTCGTAGTCAGGTCAGAGTCAGGTCGGGATGAGGTCAATCAACTGAACAGAATCACCTGGCCTCAGCCATAACAAATATCAATGAAGTGCAACGCCGTAGGATTAAATAAGTAACTTGATTCTAATCTGTAATGTAACAAAGTAAACAATTTTTGGGGCCTCGAAAGTTAGCGAGGTAGGGAGGGGTGGGTGGGGATGGCTCAGAGCATAAGGATGGTAATCCTTGGTAGTACAACAAAGTGGGAAGCACGTTAACTACCTCAAAAGGCGATTGTTGCAGTAATAGGCAAAGTTTAGCGAACGCAAAGAACCAAAACTCGAAATTTCTTGAAGAAGAAAATACTCAGATTCAAACGTAAGCACTTCTCTGGGGGGGTTAACTTAGCGTACAAAAAACGTGAGTGGGGGAGGGGGGGGAAAGGAGTGGGGGGGAGGGTGACTACTTTAATTCAATTAGGATTTCTAATAGGGAATGGGTCGCTTAGGTTCAACTTAGCGTAAGAAAAAGAAGCAGAACTCAGAAACACTTACTGTAAGAAAAGCTATTGGAGGATCTGCCATCTTGTGAGCGCAGATCATTTGAAACTCGGCACGGTTCTTGAAATAAAACGAAAAAGTATTTTTTTTTTCTTTCTCTTCTTCAGTACAGGTATCAGCGGGCATCATCCGCGTGCTTGTGTTGGTGTTCTGAATGATGGGCTGGTAGTGACTGGGTGATTTGGGTGGGTGGATGGGGGAATGGGGGAATGGATGGAAGGGGGGGGAAGGGGGAGTTCAAAAGGGCGTAAAGTCCAAAAGCATAACAGTCACAGGGAAGGTGCATTGGGATGGTTGCTGGTCTGGGTGGGGCTGGGAGTAAATTGGCAAGCAGAGTAACCACAGAAACAGCAGCAACAGCGGCAACAACATCATCAGCAGAAGCAACAGCAGCAATACGTAGGGAGGGAGGGAGGGAGTATGGGGGTGGATAGAGGTGGGGAGGGTTAGGGAGGGAGGGAGGGAGGGATAATAGGGAGGAAAGGAGGAGGAAGAGGGTGGAGGAAATCTCTCCATGTGACCAAACTCATTCAAGCAGCAAATTGTTCAGAGAGAAGAGAAGAGAGAGAGAGAGAAAGAGAGAGAGGGTGAACAAGACACAGGAAGAGACAACTCTGAAGAACGACCTCCGAACTTCGGAGGACGACCTTCAAAGGTCTATGGTTTCTTTCCGTTCGATGAGCTGCGAACAGCTACATTGCCAAGCCGAGGTCCCCCCACAAGCAGCAGGGGGGCAGTAAGGCAGCTTTAATGAACCCTGCTGGGAAGAATCAATACTAGATCCTCGATTACCCGCTCTATCAATCTTAGGGGGTCACACTCGCATGGACAGAGACGACTAAGCGCTACTCACGACCATCTCACGAGATCTATCTCATTCATATGTGAGCGTGTGTGTGTGTGCGTGTGTAATATTTATATATATATATATATATATATATATATATATATATACATATATATATATGTATACATATATATATGTATAAATTCATATATATATATACATATACATATATGTATAAACACACATGCACATGCACACACACGCACACACACACAAACACTCGTATATATATATGTATATATATATATATATTTACATATATATATATATATTTTGACATATATATATATATATATATATATATATATATATATATATATATATATATATATATACATATATATGCACACATACACAGCTCTCTTCCGGGGAGGGTATAGCTGTCGATCACGAGTCAAACACGTGATCCAAGACCATGGTGAATGGTGAATCACATACACACACACACGTACACACACACACTATATATATGTATATATATATATATATATGTATATACATATACATATATATATATACATAGACATATGCATACACACACACACACACACACACACATATATATATACATATATGTATATATATGTTTATACATATACATATGTATATATATATATATATATATATATATATGTATATATATATATATATATATATATATATATATATATATATATATATATATGCGCATATGGCCATGTTTACGTGTATACACTCACACATTTAGCATAACACGAATCTTTTATTTAATCTTGTGACTTCGACTAACCTTCCTTTCATTACTTCTAGGTGTGTTATTTACTTTATTGAAGACTTCCCTTCTCCCGTCCTGTATTTTCAATAAATCTACCCTTGGCCTACACTATTTTTACTCAATCAAATTTTCACTAGATAAAAAAAGATAATCGAATTTTAATTTGGTTAAGATGTTTTCGAACGGAACTTCCGATTTTTGAGGATGTGTCACAAATTATATTGATATTATGTTCCTTTTTGTAAGAATTTTGTTTTTGATCATTTTAGACGATTTTCTCTAGGAGGAGGCGGGCATAGGAATGGACTATACATTGTGTAAACAGAAATATCTGAGTTCAACTTTGATGAAATCCATAAAGCGGTTGATCAAAAGGAATTTTGCGAGATGACTAAGATACGAGTATGTTTCTGATGTCAATGAATCCATAAGATCAATATAACAGTCACGCGAATATCTGATATCTAACTACGGAATGCATTTAAAAGGCTTAGTGTTACACTAAATAGGTTCCTAGACTCTTATTATATGATCTATTTTAGAGTTTCCATACTCTACATTTTTATGAGAACTTCTACAAAATATCTTACTTAGGATAATAAATAAAAGATAAAGGTAGGCTACGCCTTGGATAGCAAGTTCATATCTAGACTTTACAACTTTCATTTGGCTCATTAATTCCTAAGAGATAAATTACATACATACATTTTTTTTTGTCATTAATCACTTAGCTGCCTATCATAAGTTTTATTTTTACCTAACCCGTCTGCCGCCAGACGATTTTAATCAGCTTAGAAAACACCTCGAAAAGAAAAATAAGAAGGAAAATTTTCAACTCCATAACGTGAAAGAGGTAAGCTGCAGCACAGTTGCCATTAAATGTTTTTATTTATTTACTTATTTCTTCCAAACGCTACACCTCGAGGAACCAAAGTCATCCTACTCTTGCCGTCTTGGCTGGCATCAGG
>NC_134781.1:66834131-66846631 GCF_046742065.1 Oratosquilla oratoria | reverse complement strand
ATAAGATTATAAACAAAAAACAAAAATATTCTTGAAAACGGTAGACAGAGGAGGATTATTGTAATTATTATACGATCATCTATTGAAAAATGTATTAATAAAAACATCTGATAATATGAGAAGATCATTGTAATTATTGTAATTTTCATTGTCATGATCCTTACTCAAGTCCATATTGATATTATCATCATCATTGTTGTTTTTTTATTTACCATCGTCACTGTTATTATTTTGACCATTAAATGTTTTCATTGAGATTCTAAGGGCAGTAATAACATTACTATAGTGACATTCACAATAGTATTAATAATATTACTACCAGTATTAGTATTAAGTATGTAGTATAAATATATCCAACTTTTACAAAAGAAGAACAAAACACAATAAATAACAAAGTATTACGTGAAGATTTAAATGAACTTGATGTGATTATAATGAACATCCTAACTATAATTTCGCATAAAAACGGAAGGACCTTAAGCTCCACATGATCTGATAGCAGTCAGGGCAAGTGGCAGTCACTAAGAGACCTTGGTTCAAATGGTTAGTGACGTCAATTACGATACAAAAAGAACAGCAATCTATACAAGGTGTATACTGACGATGTGGCTAAGGATTGTCAGCATAAAGAAAAAGAACACGAAAATCACTTATGTAACACAGAAGATGAAGTGTAAATCTATTATGCTAATATTTACACATGCAGGCGGAAATAGGAAAATACAGCATACATTACCAAAATCCAGAATGCGGAAGGTATTGCTGTCTATTGAGCCACATTCTAGATATGTTCCAACCATTATCTGACGATTTCATTTAGCTTAAGTCTAGGCCCCGACTACACTTAATGCATCTTGTTTTGGCTAACAGAAGTCAAGAAATGACCCTGAAATTCAGGGAAAAGCGAAAGAGTAAAGTCTTCCCTTCGTTCACTCTCATTTTCGCTTTTTTTTTTCTAACGCGTCCTCTCTTTACACTTGACCTCGTTCTCCCTCAAATATTCAATTCCTTCCCTTTCATTTAATTCTCCCCCACACCTTTTCCTGTGACCAGTTACGTCCGCCTTTATGGACTTTATTAAGGCTAGGACCACACTTTTTCATTCAGTTAAGCCTGTGCTCTTCAGGTTGGACGAGAAGTTGAGCCTATTTTCTACCTACAGTCTATTCCACTGCTGAATCATGATAGATGGCGTCAGTAGGAAGAAAATTGATTAAATATGTTATACAAACTTCCTGTTCACCTCTCCCTCTCTTCCTCCTCCTTTGTCCTCGTCCTCCTTTTCCCACCTACTCTCGTTCTCGTCCTCCTCCTCTTACCCCTCACCCTCCTCCTCTACCTCCTCTTCCTCTTCATACTCCCACTTGACGCCAATGGTCAATGATGTCATTATAATTGTGACGTTAGTGATCGGACCAAGACATCACTGGTCGTACCGTGACGCCGCTGACGAAACCATATATATACATATATATACATACATACATATACATATGTATATATATATATATAATACATATATATATACTGTACATATATACATATATATATACATATATGTATATATACATACATATATATATATATATATATATATATATATATATACATATACATATGAAAGATAGAGTGAGGGAGGGGGAGAACCCATATTTGCAGCTAGGTGCCCATCATACAGCCAATGTAATGGATTTAATCAGAGGCTGAAAACAACAACAAAGGAAACTGTACCTCCGCCTTTCTGTTGCCAACGTTGTCAGCCTTTCTGCCAACGTTGTCAGCTGACCACACCCATGACCCAGAACCTTGTGACTTGCTCGACAGAAGCTATGCCTTTAACACTGACTGCATCACAACCTCGTTTATGTTCAAGCGTGACCACATATGTATTCCCTTACTGATACCTAATATTCATGTGTACCCAATTATATGCACGTATACATATACACACATAATTACAGTATATACATATATACATATACATACATACATACATATATATATATATTATATACATATATATATATACATATATGTATACATATATATACATATATATATATATATATATATTATATATGTATATATACATTCATACATACATATATACATATATATATATATATACATATAATATACATATATATATATACATACATATATATATATATATATACATATATATATATATACATATAATATACATATATATATATACATATATATATATATACATATAATATACATATATATACATACATATATATATACATATATATATACATATATATATAAACATATATATACATATATATACATATATATATATACATACATATATATATATATATATATACATATACATATATATATATACATATATATACATATACATATATATACATATACATATATATACATATACATATATATATATATATATATACATATATATATATATATATATATATATATCCTTATTTCACTTTTCTCCCTACCCCAATATTCTATATCTCTCGCACTCTCCCTCCCACTCTCCCTCCTATCCTACTCCTATCTCCCCTCCTTACACCCTCCCTCCCTCCCTTCCTCACATCCTACTCCTACCTCCCTTCCTCCCTCCCTCCCTTCCTCCCTCCCTCCCTCCCTCCCTCCCTCAAGTTTCGAATATGTTTCTGCATTTTCCGTCGTCCCTCCTCCTCCTCCTCCCTCCCCTAAAGTGGCCACATTCGTCTCCCAGATGTCCCGACCCGCCACGGATTTCCCTTCACCAAATCGAAATGGTACGTCTCTCTTTTCCTCTCCCGCCATTTGAGGGCGCGCGCGCTCGCGCATGTTCATGTATGAATGTGTGTGTGTGTATATATATGTGTGCGTGTGTGTGTGTGTGTGTGTGTGTGTGTGTGTGTGTGTGTGTGTGTGTGTGTGTGAGTGAGTGAGTGAGTGAGTGAGTGAGTGAGTGAGTGAGTGAGTGTGTGTGTGTGTGTGTGTGTGTGTGTGTGTGTGTGTGAGTGAGTGAGTGAGTGAGTGAGTGTGTGTGTGTGTGTGTGTGTGTGTGTGTGTGTGTGTGTGTGTGTGTGTGTGTTAGTGTGTGTGTGTACGCTTAGAGCGTCATTTTATATTGCACCTAATTGGTAGCCTATTTTCTGAAAACACACTCACAATACTAACTTATTTTAATAATACAATGACATAAAACTAATGTAACTACCTATCTATCTCCTTTGATTCAATGAAACACTTAAATTCCTTGGCATGGTCAATCGACTTTAGCCACTCAAGGAAGTCACAGACACGTTTGACCCACACGATAATCTTTACTATAAATGATCGATATATATTTCAATACAAGAAGACCAGTTACATTCAAAGTTGAATAGAGAAACAATAGTTCAAATAATGTTAAATGAAAACCTTAGTTTCAGGGCTTTTGTACACGACTATACATCTCTGATCTCTTCCATATATTCATGTTTCTATAACTTTCTATAGCTATACTATATTCTTCTATTCCATTAACATTCAATTTCCCATCGCTTGTTGTGCCCTCCTACACCCATAGGTCGACATATTTCCTTCTTTTTATATATTTCTTTTTATTTCATTTTGTTTCATCCTTATCGAGTTTCGTTTTTCCTTGTCTGCCTGCCTTCTTCATCTTCGTCTTTTCTTTGGTAGTAATCATTTCTTTCTTCCTTCCAAATTCCTTTAATTCCCTTCCTCTTTTCTTAAACCTTACTTTCCTTCCTTCCTTCCTTTCTTCCTTCTTTCCTTGTTTCATTTTTTTTTGGTAAATTTTTGCTTCTTATATATCACCGCTGGTGACGTCATAGTAACACTGTTGACATGACGTCACACGTCGCATCACCATTACTTACGTCACATCACCGTTGATGACGTGGGATCCCCATTGCCCACGTCACACTACAGTATATCTACTCACAAGTCACACCATCCTTGATTATATCACATCAATGGTAACGTCACATTACCGTCACACATTTCGGATCACCGTTACTGACGTCACAACGTTGGTGACGTAACAAATTTGATAATGTCCTAAATTTTATGACGTCACTGAAACATTTATGATTTTATCCAGGTTGCCGATTTTATTCAGCTTAAGAGGGACATCTGAACATTAAGCCTTTTAGTGTTGAGGGGTTCCTACAGAAGTGAATAAAATCACATGGCGACAGCCAGATTGAAACTGAAAAGTACCACCCAGTATGAAAGTCCCCTAGGACGGTATCAAGCTCGTATCTAGTACCTCTATGCCTTTTGGTCAAACTTCCTGCAAATGGATTTCCTATCCATTCACTTTGCCCTTCCCTAGTTCCCTTCCCCGACCTAGTCCTTCTCTCCCTTCCTGTATACTTCCCTGATGCTCCCCCCCTCCCCCCAACCCCTGGAGTTCCTCCCTCAATTTCCCCCATCTAGATCTTCCCCCCATCCTTGTAACTCCTTGTCCTTTTTCCCCAGACCTTCCCCCCAAGACTCTCCAATTCTATCTTCCCTCACTCTAGCTCCCATTCCTAGCACTCCCAAAAGTAATATAACCCTCACACCATCTCCTCCGCTTCCTCCCCATTCTCCTTTTCTTCCTCATTTCAACACTCCCAAACTCAGTCTCTTCCCCCCCCCCCACCCCGCCCCTGTTGGCCTCCATTCCCCAACCCTCCCCAGAAACGATCTAACCCTCACACCATCTCCCCAAAAGCGATCTAACCGCCCCCCATCTCGCCCCCCCACCCCGGGACCCTCTCTTCCCCTCCTCACCATCGCGCGTCCCCATGTCCACCAACTCCCAAACGCACATTTGGAAGCGCTCCCCTTTATTGCTAATAAATTCCTTTATTAATTCCGAGTCCTCCCTCGCTGCACTTTGCCTTTATTTGTCCGAGCCCTGGGGGACTCCCTCCTCTAATGGGATTTTAAGGGAGCGGCCTCAGTGGGACCCGGGGACTTGCAGTGGGCAACGCGATATGGGAATTCAGGGACCGGCTGAATTTTTGGGCCAGACTGCGCTGAAGTCAGGTTTTTTGGTTTCCGCCGGGAGGGGCTTTGTGTCTGTGTCACCTTGTATTTGTGTGTTTGTGTTAAGTCTGAGCACGCGCACGTGTTTGTGTGTGTGTGTGTGTGTGTGTGTGTGTGTGTGTGTGTGTGTGTGTGTGTGTGTGTGTGTGTGTGTGTGTGTGTGTGTGTGTGTGTGTGTGTGTGTGTGTGTGTGTGTGTGTGTGTGTGTGTGTGTGTGTGTGTGTGTGTGTGTGTGTGTGTGTATGTGTATGTTTGTGTGTGTATGTGTGTGTGTTTGCGAATTTGGACAAGTATCAGTACCCTTCAACTGCATAAACTGTACTTTTATGATTTTACTCAAACAACACTGATGACCAAGTTTATTTCCTTGATACGAACATTTGCCCCCTTCTCCTCTTCCTTCTTCTTTTCCTCGTCCTCTTCGGCCATTTCCTTCCCCCCCTCCCTTCCCCTTCCCCCCTCCCCCGACTTCCTCTTCCTCCCTTCCTGGAAAACCATCAACCCTTTCCCTTCGTCTCATATCCATTCCATAAATCTTTCCCACTTCCTATGAGGTTCCCTTCACCCAATGATTTGTGTTTCTTTGTCTCAAAAATACCTCCTTCAAGTCCTTTGAAGAGATCTTTCTTTATAATTTTCTTTTTCAATTATTCTATTTTTTTGTTTTTTTGTCTTACATCCTTGTCAAGAAATTTCTTCATATTCACTTTAAAAATATCTTTTCAATTCTTGTCGCTTTTAAAAAAAAATTAGTGTTAAAATATCTACTTTTCTAGATGACAGACTGTTTATCCACTCATTCTAATATCTTTGTTTGATAACAATTCTCCTTTTACTTGAAAACTTCTTTGTTTCAGGAAATATACATTAATAGTTTTATTAGATCTTTTCTAATTGTACATTTCTAATAAAAATATTTTCTTACTGTATTTCTGTTCTACCTGCTACATCCAATTATTCACTTTTCTTTGTCCTAAAAAAATTCCACCTCAGTCTTCGTCAAGGTACCTTCTTTATACATTCAGTATTTTTCGACTTTTGACACAAAATATAGCCTTTTATATCTTCGGCAATGTCCCGTCCATTTTAACTTACCCCATTCACCCCTCCGACAACATCACGTCTGTTTTTATTTACCCCATTTAATCTATCCTACATCAATTATCCATTCTGCCTCTCGGGTGGCACTTCCCCCACTCCCCATTGGCCCTCTGCAGCCCCATCCATTACGTCAATGGGGTCGTCAATAGAGCATCAACTGGTCGAGTGTAATAATAAAGTGAGGGTTACCATCATCGCCTTGTACAATCACCATATTAAGTGTTGCCGCTGTTTTCAAAAAGGTTCGCTCAAGGTCGGCAATTACTGCGTCACGTGAGCAAAATGTTTTGAAAATAGTGACAAGACTTGGTAGCATGACCGTATGTAATCATTTATAAGGTTATGAACGCTACACTGAGCACCTCCGTAATCATGTCTATGCTCATTTATATATAGATTATCGAGGCTTCAGCTGGCACGCTCTCGTCCCTGAGCATGTGAAATGGTCAAGTATTTTTTTTTAAAGAAGAAAAGCAAAAATATATATTGTGGACTGAAAATAAATGAAGGGATGTACAGGCGTGAGAGCTAATCATTTCTATCGCAGTTATTATGTGTAGCCTCATAACACGTTTGTAATAAAGTGTATACTCACTCTTCATCTACAGGGTAGAGAATGAGTAGACCAAAAATATTCGAGACAAATATTCCTTAGACAATTTATCTTGCTTTATTATCCATAGACGGTCATAAGAAAAAAAGAGAAGAAATGAAAATAGAAAATAACGTATCTGAAAAGCTGTAAAAGGCTTTTCAACCGAAATCCTTGACGACAGATCTTTAAGCCAGTCGCAGAAAAATGACAAGGTGTCAAATGATCTCTTCCCCTACCAATAACTTACCCGCGTTATTAAAGGAAGTCATGCCTCCATTCAGACCCTCTAGACTGCAAAAATATACCCGAAAGCAAGCAAGACATTGACCTCATACATTGCGAGAACTCGATTCTTCCCTTCCGTACCTTCCCGTCGCGACAAAATGGGAGACTTCTCACATCATTCAAAATTTTGAGTATCATTGCAGATATGTCGACCATCGGGATGGTTGTCCACACACCATCTGAATTGTCCCCCCGAACCACCCTCTCAATCGGCAACCCCCTTGATCCAGGTCGTCACCAGTCCATACGTCAAAGAACCTGAAAAGGGTAACCGAACTGGAAGTAACCGGGCTTTTGTCGGGCTTGAAACGGCCCTGCCCCGAGCCCACCCTGCACCTGTCTACCCGGGTCGGGCTTCCGAGCGGAGTCGCGCGGACCAAGGGGTGCTTCAAGTGGTGCTCTGATCCCGAAAGGATGGTGTTCAACACCGAATAAAGGATTATTGCTCTGATGAAGAGATGGTATCCTGGTGCCTCGTGGAATGGGTGTATGTAGCTTTGTGATGTTCTGGGTTTATGGCGTAGGAAATTCTGGTGGAATGGGGTCATAGTTTAACCCATTAAACTCCGATGACAAGATGTCTTGTCATTTGGTCAAATAAAACAAAAAATCATAAAACACCAAAATGTTTGATCAAACACCAGAAAAATATGACGTCAGTCCTCCTCGCTCGCGAGCGAAGCGAGGAGGACTGACGTCATATTTTTCTGGTGTTTGATCAAACATTTTGGTGTTTTATGATTTTTTGTTTTATTTGACCAAATGACAAGACATCTTGTCATCGGAGTTTAATGGGTTAACTGTGAAGTGTCCTTGATGTGGGGGTTTGTGGGATGTACCATATGTTCTCTTGATGTAAATAGACAAAAATACACATCATGTGATGTTCCATTTGATGTGGCGGTGTTCAATCTTGCCGAAGGTGGGTGATGTGAGGAAGTGGTGGGAAATAACTGGTGAAAAAAATTAATTACTTCTAAAAAGCACGCAGGCAGGGATGCACGAAGGATAGAAGCGCTGGTTATTGGGGACGAAATAAACTCCATACGGACGTACCATACGGCGCGTACACCATGCTGAGAGCACATACGGTGTGGACAATGTGAACGATTCCAAACGCTGCATGCTTCGCTTCCTTCGCCGGAAAAAAAAGGCCAGAAGTTAATCGATCCAGGCTTCATTTTGGTGATGCACATGTGACCTCGTAAGTGCTTCATACGTTGCTTTGTAATCCCTCTGAGTGGCGAGCTGCGGAGCTGTCGTATCATTTAAAGCGTTTATGATTTTCACTTGAACGAGGTCGTTTTCAGCCCCCTGTTCTCCTCTCCTCTCCTTCTCCCTCACCGGGTATGATGAACCTGGTTTAGTCGGCAAGACATAAGGTCTCTGGAAGGCCTCAATGAAAGAATAACATTTCTGCTTTAGCAAGTATACATACTTGTGTATAAATTGTTACTATTATAAACCTTGTTTTTTCCGTTGTGTATGAAAAAATATATATATGCTGAAATGAACGCAGACAAATTTAATGTTCACAAACGGCATGAAGGATCCTACGAGGACATAGGAGCGCGTGTATGGACAAGAATTCACTTATGTGGACAAAACCACACTTGTGTGGACAGAACTCCACATGTGCAAGCAAAATTGTACACATACGGAAAGAACTCGACATGTTAAACAGAATTCTACGTACAGACAGAACACATTTGTATAAAGAGTATCATGTACGGAAAGAATTTGTATGTACAGACGTAACATTACACACACACACACACACACACACACACACACACACACACACACACACACACACACACACACACACACACACACACACACACACATATATATATATATATATGTATATATATTATATATATATATATATATATATATATATATATATATATATATATAACAGACATGAAAAGCTTTTGGTAAATTTGGTCTTATTATGACAGATTTGTACCTGTCCCGAAAAAATATCAAGCAAACAGAGAACATATCGCTTTGATTTTTTTCACGTCTATATTAGACTCTTGTGTTTATTCTTAATATTGAGGTGATTTTATTAGCTGAAGATAAACCTATAAACCCCTTCTAAGAAGACAATTGCATTTATTAAAAGAATAACAACACAATCCATGCATGGAACAGCAATGCATAAGTGCGTTCCCTATTCGTGTGCTTCGACGAAGCTTTTGCGTACACAAGACGCAACGACAGGCCAATTCCCGAAGTCTCAATCAAAGCCAACACAGCGTGACCCCGTCCGAGATCCCAGCCAGAGGTTAAGGACCAAGACCGACAACAGAGCGCAGAATAATAACCAAAAACGACAATAAAAAGAGGGGCACAGGGAAGGGTGACGGGGCAAGAAATCCGGCAAATGGAGCCAACTAGTGCGATCTCATTGGCCCGAGAGGAACCGGACAAGTGTTAATGTGTCAGCGCGCGGGTGCTCAGAGGTAACGTACGGGGTGCTCAATCGCTTGTAAACATCCACCCGGCTGTTGTCCTTATGCTCCTCACCCACCACCCCCGGACTGTCATCCGGGTGGATGGCCATCCAGATGGATGGCTTCAGGGTGTTCTTGTTTCTACTGTTCTTGTTCATCAGGATGCTAGCTGTATACTGCCACTACTCAAAAAAAAAAAAAAAAAAATAGAAAAAAAGTTTCAAAAAACACCAACTGGTTTTTTCTAGTCATTATAAGTTACATAAGTACGAGGGCTATCCTATCAGGAGGATAAAATCCTTTGACGGTAACCTAAACTAAATACGAGTGACAACATCCCACCTAAAGAAAATGGCGAGAGAGGACCTTTTGAGTGTGGTGGCGTTGACCTCCATACAAGTTTGACTTCATTCGGTGTAAGTGGCTGTCGAGGTGAAGGATAGAAAATGATGGAAATGTTGGATGTCGGTGGTGTTCGTTTAAGTAATGGTGATAATGGAAGTGGTTCAAACAATGATAAAGTCATATTATGTTTATGACGACGATAATGATAATAATGATGACGAACGTTGATGACAACGACGACAACAACAAAGATGATGACAAAAACTACGATAACGATGATATGGAGTTAACGACGACAATGAAGACGACAATGATAGAAATATGATGTTGGTGACGACGAACAAGACGATGACATTTTTGATGACAACGATGAGGACAAAGACGACGAGGACGACGACGACGAGGACGAAGTGGTGGGAACGACAACGATGGAAGTTTTAATGGTGATTATTCTTCCATTACATAGCAGATGGTTTTGTTGACAAAGGAAACAGATGCAAAAGAGAAAGACATAGACACAGACAAAGACACAAGGAAAGAGATAGAATGAATATGTATGTATGTATATATATATATATATATATATATATATGTATTTATATTTATATATTTGTATATACATATAGAAAGAGAGAGAGAGAGAGGGAGAGAACAAGAGAAAGCTGAATGGGAAACATTATCGGGAGAGTTGGTATGGAGTTATAGGAGGGAGGGAGAGAAAGAGAGCGGTTGAGACAAAGAGCAAAGGATAGAGAGAGAAAGAGCGATGGAGACGGGGAGAGAAAATCGTAGCTGCAAAAGAGCGAGGGTGAGAGTAGGGGAGTGAGAGAGTCGTGAGGGAGAGAGTCGTGAGGGAGAGGTGGAGAGAGGGGAGATGTGGTAAAGAGAAGGGTGAAGAGAGAGAGAGAGAGAGAGAGGGAGAGGCAGGAGGAAGAGGCTTTTGAAGAAGAGATGGAGGTCCCTAGAGATCTAAAAAGGTTGATCATATTTCATAATATCCAAGAAATAAACAAAATAAAAATGTTGAATCCGACAACCTCAACAGCGCTTACCGTGGAAAGATGGTCTTCAAGTTTATACAAAACCAACATTACGTGAATTATATATAACGGTTAGAGTCATTAATATAAAAGATGTAAAGCGAGAGGAGAAACAGGGGGGCCAAACTAGATTAATCTAACTCCTCAAATAAGGAAAAGCTAATTTGCTCGGAAGCGCTTCTTGATCTTCATCTGTCAACGTCGCGAGTTTTCCCGCCAAGAGAGATCAAGATGGCGGATGCCATATTTGTTGCTTGGCTGCGTCGTTTTGGTGGGAGAAAAGTGCGAGCGGGATAGAGAGAGAGAGAGAGAGAGAAAGAGAGAGAGAGAGAGAGAGCGAGAGAAAGAGAGAGAGAGAGAGAGAGAGAGAAAGAGAGAGAGGGAAAGAAAATATTTCGGGAGTGAGGAATGGGGGGTGGGGGTGGGTGGGTAGATTTATGTTATTTTGTTCTTCCCGTCTTCCTCGTCCTCCCACCTCTCCTCTCTAGAAAAAGGGAGGAGGGGGTAGGGGAGAGCTTAATTCTCGTAGATTTAATAGAATGAGTTACGGTTTGTTCTTTGACCAGCTTTTTGTCGGGACTGTGATACTCTGCGTTCGGTGGAGGAGAGGAGAGAGGAGAGAGGAAAGAGGGGAGGAGGGGGAGGAGGGGGGGGTGATGGTGGTGGTTAGCGAGAGCCCGGGAAAGAGAAACACAACGAGCAAGTCTAGCGCTTTCATGCTCACCCTTGTGTTTAAAAACCCTTCCGCCCTCAAGGCAAGGCTGCTGAGCTGGGCGCCTTTTTCTAGACGCCCGCGCGCTGTGATTTCATTTGCCAGCCTCGGGACGATTCCGTCTTTTATTTTCGGGAGAGCGGGAGGAGGAGGAGGAGGAGGAGGAGGAGGAGGAGGAGGAGGAGGAGGAGGAGGAGGAGGAGGAGGAGGAGGAGGAGGAGGAGGAGGGGGAGGAGCAGGAGCGCTTCAAAAAGAGGAATGGCCGAGGCAAGGGACACAGCCTTCTCCTCAAGAAGGAGCGGGAAGAAGAGCAAGAAGAGGAGGAGAACTATGAGGAGGGGGGACTATGAGGAGGGGGGACTATGAGGTGGATTATAAAGAGAAAGAGGAGGAAGTGGATGAAGGAAAGAAAAGGGGGAGGAAGAGGAGGAGGAGGAGGGAAGAAAAGGAAGAGGAGTAGGAGGAGAGGGAGAAGTTTAGGGTTAGGGCTAAGAGTGGAAGAGAGAGAAAGGACGAGACTACACCAAGTCGAGTCAAAGAAGAGGAAGAATGGCTGGAACGAGAACTGCAAGGGCATCTCAGGAGATTATTGTCTCTGTCGAGGAGGAAGAGGAGGATGAAGGGGAGAAAGAGGAGGAAGAGGAGGAAGAGGAGAAAGAGGGGAATGAAGAGAAAGAGGAGGAAGAGGAAGGAGGGGTGGTAGAAGGGGAGGAAGAGAAGAAGGAGGAGGAAGGGGAGGATGGGGAGGAAGGGGAGGAAGAGGAGGAAGGGGAGGAGGAGAAAGAGGATAAAGATGAGGAAGTGGATGAATATGAGGAAGAGAAATGAAAAATGAGATTGTTGTTCCATTAGAAATTATTTTCAAGAAATCCATCATATCTGGAGATGTCCCAAGAGAATGGAAGCTAGCTAACGTTACTCCC
>NC_134781.1:66819131-66824131 GCF_046742065.1 Oratosquilla oratoria | reverse complement strand
ATGAGGTGATGGTGCACAGTAAAGGGGAATGGAGGTAAAGGTTTTGACAGGAAATGTGCGGAGTCGTGTTGAGGGAAGATAGTAAGGTGACGGTGCAAGATAGACGCGGGTGGCGGTAAAGGTTTTGAGAGATAATGTCACGGTGAAGAGGGATGAGTAAAATGATGGTGCAAGGTAAAGGGAAGTAGAGAGGAAGGTTATAAAAGGAAAGACAGGTGGAAAGAATAAAAGATGGCGCAAGACTATAACAAGAAAACTGGAAAGACGAAGAGAAGGACAAGAGAACGGAAATTGTTTTAACCTCTTTCGGCTGATGCTAAACAGTTTTATTCAGGTATGAGGCAGGGTCGGTCTAAATTGGGCTAATTCGGACCACGTGATGAATAGAATCGCTAAGCATTAATTGAATAATAATAATAATAATAATGATGATATATCACATTAGCGAGGGTACCAATTTTCTTCCAAGTGGAACTTGTTTTATTCTGACTGATGCTAAACAATTTTATTCTGTCATGCAGTGTGGAGTGCCCTTTGGTTGAAAAAGGATAAACCTGGCTTGAACTTCCACTTGACAGAGTGACACTTGTATCTTTATTCGGCCGAGTGTCAGACGATTTTACTTATCCTTGAGGCACTCCACTATTAACCCATTTTGAACCCTTTCAATACCTTACTAAGCTTTTCTTTATTTTCTCAGTCGCCAAGCGATTTTATTCATTTGAGGGGTAACCTGCTTGGGGTGAGGTGGGGGCAGTGGGCGAGCATAGGTTCCCGAGGATAATGACGGAGTAAAGTGAACCCAAAAGGAAACCATGAAAACTCACTACGACGGATCGTTAATGCAAAGATGATCTACCGTAAGGGAGGTAGACGAGGTCGTAATAAAGGTCACTGGTAGGTGATAAAAGATGGAGATACAAGGCGAAGGCAGTAGCTGAGAGTTCGAAACATAAGGCAAATGTAGTAGATGGAAGTTGAAATTATAAGGCGGATATGATGGATAAGAGGTCATGTTGCAAAGAAATTGTAGTACAAGGAAATTTCTACCTCAAAGCAAAATTTGTTTATAGAAATTCATGATATAAGGTTAAAGTAGTAGATGAAAGGTCTTAACACAAGACGAAGATGATAGATAATAGGTCCTAATACAAGGCAAATATAGTAGATAAAACAAATAGTAATAAAAGAGACTATGAATTAAAGCAAATGGTAAAATAAAAGAGCACAAGAGGAATCTCACAATGAACATATCCAACAAAAGGGAACAAATTTTACAGAACTCGTTCAGTCTAAGGCCAGAGGGTTTCATCCACGTGAACAAATTCACCAACAGCCAGCCAGAAGGAAGCTTAAACAGAAGACCCTCACGAAGGTGTTGGGGACAATAGCGGAATGGAAGAGGCGTCAGGTGCAAGGGGGCGGCGCTGGTGGTTCCTCTGGTGGTGGTAGTGATGGTGGTGGTGCAAGGAGCTGGAGGTGGCCTAGACGTAATCTGCATTGCAAATATAGGCTAAGGAAAAGCTAACGAGAGGTGGGCCTTGCCTTGGCCCCTTGCTAAGCTCTCCTAGCCCGCTCAGACCGACTTGGCGCCCCTCCCCCTCCACCTCTCTCTCTCTTCCCTCCCCTCCCTCCCCCTCATGCGTCCTCCTCGCTGTCTACATAATTATCTTGCTTTATCCTCTTCTTCTATATGTAACAGCTCTGATTTATTTGTGTAGTAATGTCTCTTGTAACCTGCACAGTTTTAAAACTATCCTTATTTAAGGTTTTTCTTACGATTTTGTAGCATCTGTTTCAATATGTTCCATTTACAAAGGCCTTAATATATTTTTTATTACTTCGTCTTAGAAGGATATTTTTATTCCTCTCCTTCATCCTTTTCTTCTAATTTTTCTCCACCATTTCTGGTTTATTGTTTCCAAAGCTTCTTTTATTTACGTAAGTTCAAAATAATTTCTCTTTTGTCTTTTGACCGAAATAATTTTTCTTCTGTATTTCCAGCTTTTTTTAAAACTGTTTATAAAGGTTTCATATGTTTTTTCTTTTCCTTTTTCTTGTCTTTTCTATCGAACTGTGCTTTTTCCACCTCGGACTGAGCACACTTCTTTACAAAGACTCTTATCCAGGCTAAGTATTTATATTTTTCTCCATCAGCATTGAATTATGTCTTATTATTCTTATGTATCTTTTACCCACGTCTCCTTTACTGTCTCACGCAATTCCTTTTGTTTATTTCATTCTCTGATCCTCTAATTTTTGCTGTTTATCTTGGCCTCATCTTGACTTTCCTGCCTCTATAGATTATCTTTCTTTATGCCTTTGTTCCCGCCCTATTCTGCAATCACTTTGTCTTATTTTCCTGAATTTAATCAACTGGTTTCATTTCTTCGCCAATTTTTCGTTTTATTTTCACTTTGCATTGGGCTTTGTTCCCGCCTCGTAGATACACAAGCCCGAGTTCGAACCCCTACGATATGTCCATGAAATGCTTATCTACGTTCTTATTCTCTTGTTTCTTTTATCGTTCACATTCCCCCCGTCTCTTTGACGATTCTCATCTTATCCGTGTATCTTATCACTTACGAGTGCTTAAATCATGTCTTCCCCTTTGCTTCTATCATCACTCTCTTTCATTTCCCTCTCCTCCTTTCTGTTTACATAAATTCAGCTTCATTTCCTTGTCGTCCACGTCTCTGATGATGATTTTGCTTTACTCCTTTACTCCCTCGTTTATTAAGGATATGTCTTCTTCCAGTCTACATTACCACTCCTTTTTATTGCTTCCCTCTTTCTGCCTTTTCGTCAGTGTCTCGCTTCTCTTATCTTGCATAATCATCAACTTTTGCTTCCTTCCCTCTTCCGTCTGATAAGGAAATTATTCATCTGTCCTCTTTTTCTTTCTTTCTTTCTTTCTTTCTTTGCATCTTTCCTCTAACTCCGTTTTCTTGTATTTTTTTCTGCTACTATTTCTGTCACAGTGATGCGTCGTAGCTTCCATCTTACACTAATAAAGAAATAATTCTATATCATTCTTTTTCTCTTTTTCACGCCTAGATTCAAACTCTAATTTCTTTCACCTTCTATTTCCTAGTTTCTGAGCTTGTATTATATAATTTTCATTTCTTTCTTTTGCCTCAACTTTGATAAGAAATCTCTTTGCCTTTCTCTTATTAAATATTGTCTTCCCGTCTTGCATTTCTTTTCCACTTTTTTATTTTTATTCAATTCTTCCTTATTTTTCATTCCATTCGAGGATTGTGATCTTTGTGCACAAATACCTTTTCTTTCCTCTCACGAGGTTCAGTCTTAATGGTTCCCTGCTGGACAAGTCTATCCCTTCGCTGAGACCAAAGTCTGACACTTTTACTCAGTTTAGGGTCAGGTACTAGACAGAAGGGTGTCTTAATTAAGAACATCAAGTGGAAATGGTTAAATCTCAACCCTGATCTATTTTTTTTTGGGGGGGAGGGGAGGGGGAGGGGGGGAAGGGGGAGGGGGGGAGCTTCCTCTCTCGTACCATTCGTCTTTAGGAACTTCTCTCCCGCTCCAGATATGAAATTCCCCCTTTATGCCTTTTTCAGCCGTTTATTCTTTAAAACTCATCTTCCTCTTGCAGACCTTGAAACCTTTTACGTCTTGCGAGAGAAGACGAAGGCGGTGTGGGCTGCGGTTGTAGGCTATAAAGTTACACGCGGCGAATGAGGGCTGGCCTCGTAAAATCATGATTCCACGGGCAAACTTGAGAAAATGGGGGGAGCAGACTTGCTGGATTGCCCATTAAAACAGGGCCGGCCAGGAAAAGGGGGGGAGGGGGAGGGGGGCAGGGAATGGGAAAGGGGAGCAGGGGGGGGCAGGGGAGGCGCACGGGGACAGGGAACAGGAAAGAGGTGTAGGGGTTCAGGGACGGGAGTGATGGGCGGCATGGGCGCCGCTCGAGGTGAGAAGAAAAAGAGAAAGAAAAAGAAGGTGTGGGTGGGGACTACGCTAAATCTCGACATTACCATGTTATACTCGCGCCAGAGCCGGCAGAAGTTCGCTTCCTGTGATTTCAAGTCCTATGCATATATAATTTTCGTTGCTAGATATTTGATACAACTTTCTACGCACTATTTGCCTTGAAATAAAAACAGTTTATTCTTGGTAAACAAACTTGCATTAATGCAACTCAACTTCGAGTTTCTACCTACCTCCGCTCCATTTTCCTTATTTTTTTCCGCCATTTTCCTCTGCTCGCTTTCCAGAGGAAGTCTGTAAGCTAAAGAAACGGGCTAGCAAACTACAAACGACAAACTACCAGTCATGCTGGCGCGCGGCACTCAAACAAAAGGTGCAAGAAATGACGGTGCCGCACACAGCAAAAGTGCACAAAAAACAACAACAACTAAACAACAGCAACATCGTCATTATCATCACCAACAAATACATGGATGAAACGGTGCAACAGACAGGTGCTACTCAATTTACAGGTGTTTGGGAAGTGCATAGACTCGTGGGTGACGGCCAATGAAGACTAAGATTGTGTGACGTCACGCCACAGACGTGCAGGTGGGTGCGGCAAGCTACGTTGGAGGAGGACCAGGGGGTGGGTGGGTGGGGGGTGGGACACTACTGTAGGAGGTCCGACACCCTCGGCAGCAGGTGGGTGGGTGCAACAAGGCAAGGCACACAGGAGGAGGGCCATCGATGTTACCTGTTGATGGAGGACACAGAGGGCACGTTTTCCTGGGAGCAGACACCTTCTGCCAAGAGTCTGTCTCGGATCTCCCAGGCGAACATGGTAGGATTCTCCCTCTTGTACTTGGCAATGGCGTCAACAACCACCGGCGTGGCCACCTTAGGCTTTGAGCCACCGATGACGCCAGCCTTATAACTGCCCGTCTCGTAATATCTAGAAACGAAAGAGAACAGTAGGCGCCCGGTTAGTCAATGCAGAAAGGGGGAACTCACCTGTTAATACTCGACACGGAGGGAACACTCTCCTGGTCGCACACACAGTC
>NC_134781.1:66806631-66811631 GCF_046742065.1 Oratosquilla oratoria | reverse complement strand
AGTTTAAGTAGAAAATAGTTGTTGTTAGCACGTGTTAAGAAAATTAGACCAATTAATATCCAAGAGTATTAGTATCTTAAACTAATAAGCATTTCTTACAGACTAAACATATATTAGACTTAAAAGCTAAGAGAAGTTGAAACAATTTGAGCTGCATTTGAGGACATAAAAAAAGAAACTTTGAATTCATATTTGTGGATGCGGGTTCTTGGACAAGAAGAAGAAGAAGAAAACAATTGGGGGTTAAATGTCTCGACGCTTCGTTACCTTAGAATATAAAAGATACGAAGAACAACTCTTAAGTAATAAATTTACAGTTACACACTGAGACCTACTTCTTCCTTATTCTGGCTGTTTCCAGGTGATTCTGTTCAGCTGTGATGCTTCTTTGGAATATTCACGTAACATTATGGGCACACATACGTGATCCAAAGTATGCAATAATATCTCTTGTAACAGTGATACAATTAAGAAAATAGTACCATAAGGGAACTAGTGTGTAGTAATATAGCAAACACTCAACAATGGAATATATATTTGCAAATTCAGATATGCCATGAGTAAGGTTAAGATGTCTGCAATGGTGGATGTCTGTATGTCTGTACGCCTGTATGTATGTATATGTATACATACATATACAAATATATATATACATATATAGATAGATAAATATAGATATATAAATAGATATATATATATACATACATACATACATATACATACATATATATAGAGTATATATATATACACATATATATATAGTATATATATATATATATATATATACATTATCTTAATACACACGTACATATACAAACGAGTATACATATATATAATATATATATATATATATATATATATACATATTTGTATATGTATGTATATACATATATATATATATATATATATATATACATACATACATCTATATACACACGTACATATACAAACGAGTATACATACATATGAATTATATATATATATATATATATATATATATATATATATATGTATATATATATATCTTTTTTCAACCACATTAACTTGTTTTTCGTCTGTTAAGGACTTTGAGCTTCCTATGGAATTGTTGCTAAATTCCAGGTCAATGATTGACTACATGGAGGCAAGACAGGTTCATAGTGCCAAATATAGGTCCCAGGAACCAACCCTTGGCCCTGAGCTCCAGTCTTTGATCCTGAGAACAAATTTTGCCTCTAAGGACCGAGGGTGTTCCCAGAGGACCTACTTAATTTGGACCTGAGGGACAATGTTTGATCCCGAGGGATGAGTTCTGGCTTTGGGGTCCAGTGTTTGGCCCTACGTGCTGATTTTGGGAATCAACCTCGGCCACTTTTATCCAAAATCTTAAACTTAAGGTGCTCGACTAGCCAGAGTCTCTAACGTGCAATCTTGGCCCATAGTGCCGACCTGAGGCACTGAATGCCACTTCTTGGCACGCTGCTGCTGCTGCTGTGAGGCATTTGGTAGAAACACAGGCAGGCGATAGTTCCTTCAGAAGTAAAAAAAAAAAAAAGAAAAAAAAAAGAGGGGAAGACCATTAAAAAAAAAAAGATCACGATTTATCGTCAAATCTAGACCACTTTTCGGTGACAAAAATTACAAATTGTTGCCAGGTCTGGCGAGCGTGGGGGATGGTAGAGGGGGGAGTGGGAAGAGGATGTATATATGCGAAGAAGGTAATAAAAAACTGGTAATAAAAACGGTAATAAAAAGCGGTGATGGAATAAAGGAGAGACCTCTGGGCAAATAAAGATGAAATATGGAAGGCTGAAGACGAGAAGAAAAAGAAAAAGAAAATAAAGATTCGACCTCATTGGTTGTTTTTGTGGGGTTGGTTTTGAGTCTTCTAGTTCAGCGGACCTTCCCGCCTGAATGAAATCATATACCTTTACAGTGGAAGCCGGAGGGCATTCAAGACGATATTCCAGATTGTGACCCCCAAGAAGAACGTGTCAAGAAAGCAAATAAATGAGGTGGGAGAGTAAGAAGAGGTAGGTAAGGAAGAGGAAGAGGAGAAAGAGGAGGAAGAAGAAAGAAGGAGACGAGGGAGAGATGACGAGGATGAGGATGAGGAAGAGGAAGAAGAGATGGATGAGACGAAGAGTAGACGAGGAGGAGGAGGAGGAGGAGGAGGAGGAGGAAGAGAGGAGGAGGAGGAGGAGGTGGTGGTGGTGGTAGAGGAGGAGGAGGAGGAGGAGGAGGGGGAAGAGGAGGAGGAGCAAGCGGAGTCCCCTAAATATCGGGAGCGACGTTAAGCACAAGGCGGCAGGAAAATAAAGGGTGGAGCACAGCCATATTACGCGGGGGATTTCTCGACAAGATGGCGGACGAGCACGGCCCTAATGGTTCTTCCCTCCTCCTCCTCCTCCTCCTACTCCTCCTCCTCCTCCTCCTCCTTTCTCCTTCCCCTCCTCCTCCTGCTCCTCCTCCTCCTCCTTCTACTCCGCCACGGACAACCCCTCCGCCGCTTCCTGCTCTACCTCTTACTTCTCCTCCTCCTTCTTCTCCTCCTCCTCCTCCTCCTCGTCGTCGTCCTCGTCCTCCTCCTCCATCTTCCCTTATCCTCCGCCTCCCCCTACTATACAGCAGCCCTTTCATTCTTCAACTTCTCACACTACTCCTCCTATACCTCCTCCTCCTCCTCTTTCTCTTCCTCCTCGTCGTCTTTCTCTTCTTTTACATTTTACTACTTCGCTGAAAACTACTCTTCATCCTCTCCTTCCTACTCGTACTATCTTTCACTCTTTAACTTACGGTGTCACCTCATTTCGATTCTCAGCTCTCCTCTCTTTATTATTTTCCATCTTCCTTTTCCTCCCCTCCCTTCGTAAGGTCATTACTATGGTCTTCTTTCGTTCCTTATATTAATTCATTCATTCATTCATTCATTCATTCATTCATTCATTCATTCATTCATTCATTCGTTCATTCATTCGTTCGTTCAATGATTGATTGATTGATTGATTGATTCATTCATTCATTCGTTCATTCATTCATTCACTCATTCATTCATTCTTTCATTCAGTCACTCATTCTACAGTATATTCTTTGTCACCACCCTCCCTTTCTTCCGTTTCTCCCCTTTAGCTTCTTTCTTCGACCCCACTATTACCTTCCTCTTTCTATCCCCTCATTTCTTTCTCCTCTTCCTCTTCTTTCTTCACCTGCTCAATCACCTCCGACTACTTCTCTCTGCCATCCTCTTCGCATTTTTCCCCCTTTTCGAAAATTTGTTTTTTCTTTGTCTCAAATCTCGTATGTTCTTCACGAAATTTTGTTTTTTCTTCGTCTCGAATCTCGGGCGCTCCCTCCAGTCTTTGTGGCTCGGCAGCGGTGCGCAGAACATTTTCGTCTTCGCCTTCTTTTCAACATTTGAAGTGTTTTTCTCAGACGAATAAAATCGTCTGGATCATGAGGTCATGTCATAAAATGGAAGCTTTACCAGATATTTTTTTTTTCTTTTGTTGACTACAATTTTCTTTTACCCCAAATGAATAAAATCTTTAGGTGGATCCTAGGATATAATATAGTTTACTAAACAGTCATGCGTGTGTATATGTGTGCATGTGTGGGTGTGTACGTATGTGTGTGTGCGCATGCGCCCGCGTGTGTGTGTTTTAGTACCCATCGGAGGGTTAGTGTGCGACCATCCAGGCGCACAGACATCTTCCCCGGGTTATTCCATCTTTCGCTTATGGCGGCCAACCGCTCGGAACTCCTCCTTCCTTTCGTACTCTGTAGTATTTCTGAATAGAAAGTGAGAGTGAGACAGAGAGAGACAGAGAAATAGAGAGAGAGAGACAGACAGAAAGAGAGAGATAGAGATAGAGATAGAGATAGAGGGAAAATAGATAGGAATAGAGAAAGAGAGAAAATGGCATAGAAATGCAGACCTGAAGATAGATGGATAGATATAAAAATATATTGATAAATAATTGAATGATTATATATATATATATATATTTATATATATATATATATATATATATATATATATATATATATATAGAGAGAGAGAGAGAGAGAGACATAGAGAGAGAGAGAGAGAGAGAGAGAGAGAGAGAGAGAGAGAGAGAGAGAGAGAGAGAGAGAGAGAGAGAGAGAGAGAGAGGACAGAGGAGAGAGAGGTTTGATGGCGCCCAGGAGTACGTGATTTAACTCAAGCAAGCTCCGAACCTCTCCTGCACATCCTAGAGCCTCAATATTTTTTTCTTTTCTTTTTTCTTTTTTTTCAGACAAAGAAAATATCTTCGTCAAACGAGGGCTCGGCGCGATGCCTGGTTCTTCTTTCAGGTCGTAAAATCCATCATCTTCATCTCCCTTACTCTTTTCTGTTCTTACCTTTTTTTCTTTATTTTCAAAAGTTGGCACCATGTCTTTTCTTTTCTTTTCTTTCTTTTTTTTTTACTTTTGGGCCTTTCTTTCCTCCACCCGTTTCCTTTTTGCTGCCAACATGGCAATCGTCCGCCCTGGAGTCCACAGTATATATCCCGGCTTAACGGTGCGCGTATTTCTTCCTCTAACATGGCCGCCTCCGTCTCTCTATCTATCTCTTTCTCTCAGCTTGCCTTTCCCTTTCGAGTATGTTTTACACACACACACACACACACACACACACACACACACACACACACACACACACACACACACACACACACACACACACACACACACACACACACAACTATATATATATATATATATATATATATATATGTATATATATACATATATATATATATACATACATATATACACACACATTGTATATATACATATATATATACATATATATATACATATACATACACACACACATTCACACTATATACATATACATATATATATACATATATATATATACATATGTATATACACATTTGTATATATACATATATAGCTGTTTGTATGCACATATACATAGTTATGAATATCCACGTATACATTTATGTGTACAAATATATCTACAATAAATACAC
>NC_134781.1:66789131-66801631 GCF_046742065.1 Oratosquilla oratoria | reverse complement strand
CACACACACACACACACACACACACACACACACACACACACACACACACACACACACACACACACACACACACACACACACACACACACACACACACACACACACACACGTACATCTACATGTATTCATGTACACTTTACATACATATGTATACAGTCCCTGTTCTTTTTTTCAGTTGTTTTTGTAAACTAAAACTTAATGTGCCGTAAATAAATTCTGGTGCACATATACTATGTTATATATATGCTTATATGACGCGCACTGCATATATATGAGAATCCATACTAGAGTACATACTGTACTGCATGTAGATTTAAGCACACATATTCATGTATACATATACATACATACATTCATACATACATATGCAATGTATGCATATTCGATGTATACATGATTATGTCAATCAGTTCCACCTGGAAACATGTGTTTGCATTCAACTCCTTATGACCCATCTGACTGAAGCGTAGTATAATCGATGTTGAACTCCCAAATTTATGGTTTTGCATAAATATGAACTTTTCGCGAAGAGCAGGTGTTGCCCTTCGTCCGGAGGAGCAGGAGGAGGAGGAGGAGGAGGAGGAGGAGGAGGAGGGGGGAGGAAAAGGAATATGAGGATGAGGAGGAAGAGAATGAGGAAGAGGAGGATGAGGATACTGAGGATGGGGATGAGGACGAGGATGAGGAGGATGAAGATCTGTATATAGATGAGGATGAGGATAAGGGAGATGAGGATTAGGATAAGAATGTGGTTTAGGATAAGGATAAGAATGAGGAAGATGAAGATGAGGATAAGGAGGGTGAGGATGAGGATGAGGAGGAGGAGGAGGTTGAGGATAAGAAAGATGAGGATGAGTATGAGGAGGAGGATGAGGAGGATGAGGAAGAGCAGGAGGAGGAGGAGGAGGAGGAGGATAAGGAAGATGAGGTTGAGGATAAGAAAGATGAGGATGAGGATAAGAAAGATGAGGATGAGGATGAATATGAGTATGATGACGATGAGGAGGAGGAGGCGATGGAAGAGGAGGAGGAGGAGGAGGAGGAGGAGGAGGAGGAGGAGGAGGAGGAGGAGGAGGAGGAGGAGGAGGAGGAGGAGGAGGAGGAGGAGGAGGAGGAGGAGGAGGCGAGAGCCCCGTTGCGCGGAGCGAAGCGGGAGGATTTCCTTCCGTCCCACCCTGACGGCGACTCTATGCATTTGAAATCAATCTCCATCCGCGGGACGTACAGTCGATCAAAAGAGTATCGGCGGACGTTTCGCCCGGCTTCTTCCCTCTCCGCCTTCTCCTCTCTCTCTCCCCTCCCCGATATCCTTTTTCCTTCATTATTTGCATTTTTATTTCTTTTTTTCTCCCTGCGTGTTTTTTTTACGTTCTGTAACTTATCAACTGCTAAAGTACATTTTTGTGATTATTTTACTTTAATTTCTTCCTCTTTCTTCTTCTTTCTCCTTGTCAACCCTTTTCGTGATTTCCTATTCCTTCTATATTTTTCTGCTTCCCTTACTTCCTCTCCCTTTCTCCTCTCCTCTGTTTTACCAATGTCTTCTCTTTGCTCTCCTTCCTTTCTCTCAATACCGTATCCACCTCCTCTTCCCTCCCATCCCTTACCTGCCTCTTCCCTTCCTCTGACATCTCGAAAGGGGTGGAAGGAGGGGGGGGCAAGGGGAGGGGGGAGCAATGAGAGGAGGTGGTGGTGGGGGGGAGCAATGAGGGGCGCTCTCGTCTTACAGGTTCCTCATCTTATCTCCCTCGAGATCTTTCCCTCTGTCTAGAGCGAGAGTCACTCGCTTGAAGACCACACCTCGAGTTGAGTCACAAATTTGTCGCCGTGGAATCGAGGCATAGCCACAAATTTGTCGCTCCGGAGTTCAGGCATAGCTAATAAACGCCGGCACACATCGTCTCCCCGATCCGTCTTAGGGTCGTCTTCGTCGTCGTCGTCGTCGTTGCATACCTTCTGGTGTTTCCTTCACTCGGAGTTTCGAGGTTATTCGAACTCGCCGTGGGTTTCACCCGCTAATGAAGAGCGCACAGAACAACATATCGAAATAAAATACTTTTGATCCACTGATTCATTATCTGCAAATCTAAGGATTTTGTTCTGGGTATCACTAGATAATTATTACATACGTACATACATACATACATACATACATACATACATACATACACACACACACACACACACACACACACACACACACACACACACACACACACACACACATACACACACATGCAAACAATCTTCAGGTTCATTACAACAAGGCCGGATAGATAATGAGAAATTGACGTACTGAATAAACAGAGGAATTTATAGAAATATCTATATAATCAAGTAAATCAGAAATACGCGAGCAAACGAGTACACACCAAATAATGTGTATACAAACAACCAGTTAGTAAATAGAGGAATAGATAAATAGAATTTATTATAGATTTTTTACATCGACAATAGAGCGTAAGCACTTAGGTGATTATCAAAGTAAATTTCAATTCTTCAAACCTACGATTGTGACCCAGAGGCATAAGTCTAACACTAACAGAAAAAAAAAGAAAATCTATACAGTTATTGGCTGAGACCATCTCCAAGTACAGCTGATCACTGACATAAGCTTCTCAACTTTTTCTATATCATCACTATTTAAAGACAAATAAGATATTTATTTCATTTTTTTTTACTTGCAATGAAAGTAACTATTAAATTGTATTCTTCCACTTCTTTCCGACTTAAAGCCCATTTGAATAGTGATACAAGTGGACAATGTTGAGGAACTCTTTCTCTCGAACTGAACTCGAATTTGCGAAGTCTTTGAGAACCCTCGGGTTGGTGCCTCGGGCCGCCGAGCCGACCCGTTCGCCCCATATGTTGTGTATTAGTCCGTCCCACGTATCCATCACTACGCTACTCACTCGAACTCTCAAGGCTGTCACCATGTGATATTTTTTTCAAATTTTATTTTTGCTGCGAGCATATGGACATATGAATCTGGTACGATTTATCGTGAGATAGTGAGCGTATACTCTAGTAAAAAATTGCTGGGATATCAAGATGCTCAGTCGGATGAATTGTATAGTTACACTTTCAAGTAGTAATATACCACAGCAGACATATACTAATGACAACCAGTAGAACACTGAGCATCTACTATATAAATTTCATTCTTCAGCAAATGTACAGTTTTATCTGCACTACGGTAGAACGAGTTACTTTCTAGTTTATATTTCAAGTTTTATTGCAATGATCAAAATTCTTGTTTAGTTTAAACGTCTCTCATCCATTACCTTGATGTTATAAAACTGGTCACCTAATGATAGAGATAGTTGAATCGCACTTTTACATTCACACTCCAGACATTCTTCTAAATTGAACAAAATTGTCTGACGTATAAAGATCCTTGGGTTGAATTTGTTACAATGCTTACGAAAGTGTCAAATCTGTTTTCATGAATTTGCCGTTAAAATTCTATCAATAATTCTTTTTTTTCTCTTTCATATTGACGGTAATTATAAGACCTGTTCGTTTTATATGAAGAAAAAAAATTAATTAATAGAGAAATAGGTAAATGAGTGAAAGTTATAAGTTAATTCCTTTTAATCTCCTTTTTCACCTCACCTAAAAATAAATAAATAAATAAATAAATGAATAAATAAATAAATAAATGAATAAATAAATAAATAAATCGATAAATAAATCATTCATCCATATCGTACTACAATTTGGATAGCTCTATTTTCAAAATATATTCTTATAAATTTCATCTTGAGTTTAATAAAAGAAATATTAAGTTGTTTCGACAGGCCTTAAGGGTCTTACTGTGACGTTTCAGAAGGCTTTAATGAATTTAATTTGGCTAACACCAGACGGATTTATTCGTTTCGAAGGACCCCTTCTTGTCAAGCCTGATGACAAACGACTCCTTCAGACGGTCGTCGACGACCCCTCAGAGGCACCCACACATACTTCAAACTAACACATACTTCACTTTCCTCCTTTACTCGAGGAAGGCCTTGACGTTCTCGAGTTAGCACCTCCAGCTTTACGAGGCCGACATACATCATCATTATGTCGTGGCTGATGGGTCTGCGAGGGGGAAGTGCGAACCTCGAGGACCCAAGCGTGACCTCGAGGTCTTGAGAAGGACCTCGGCGCCTTTGACCTCCTCTTTCGTAGGTCAAATGAGGTCAGTCGGCGATGTCTCTGATGTGGCGGTGACACCTTCTTCAGGATAAAATAGACTGTTCTTAGCCAGAGCAAAATTAGTGATGAAAGTCACCGCAATGATGTGGGTGAAAGGTAATGACCAGGTCAAGTGATAGTAACTGATTGCTATTGGGAATCGAACCCGTGATTGTGAAATTATCGTGAGCGAAAGGAGTCATAACCTCATCAGGGATAAACGTCCTAGGTACATAACCCTCATCGAAAGCCACCAATGTTGTCGTCGGGAGAAAGAAAGAAAGAAAGAAAGAAAGAAAGAATCACAATGGGTTTTTGACGCTGGAGTCGCCGTTAAGACGACACAAAAGAAAGACGGAGACGAAAGCGAAAGACGGAGACGACGAAGAGTCTCATAAGTACTCAACCCTTACAGGAAGCTTCCGATGCTGATGTCGCACCACCATGAGGACACAAAAAGAAGTCGAAGAAAAGGAAGCCAAGAACATCAGTGCCGGCGGCGACGGTGGCGGTTGGGGTGGGTGTGGTGGAGGGTTGGAGTGGGGGGATGGGTCGAGAGCCCGTTCTGAAGTGACACCGAAACCCGCGGGCGCCCGGCGGCACCGTTTGAGAGCCTGACGACCGCCCTGGGGTGCCACATGGCACGACGACCAACCGTGACGTGTTGGCAAATTGTAGCAACTTACCGTGCCACTTACGGTGCCACGGTTCCACGTCGCCAGATGCCAGCGAGGCTGCGGAAGGAAGGAGGAGCAGGGGGAGTGGGAAGGGGGGAGGTGAGGTTGAAGTGCCCTGCCCTCGTCCGGAGCGGAGGAAGGACTCCGGCTGAAAGGTGGAATGCGCTTTGATCTATTGGAACTGTGACACTAAGATAGTGATCGATATATGTATATACATAAGTATATGTATATGTATAAGTATATGTAAATATATGTATACATAATAGATAAATATATATATATATATATGTATATATATATATATATATATATATCTATATATATATATATATATATATATATATATATATATATATAATATGCGCGCGCGCGTGTGTCTGTGGGTGTGTGCGTAAATGTGTATGTAGCGTGCACTGTTACCACACTTAAATAGGTTCATGCAGAT
This sequence comes from Oratosquilla oratoria, assembly GCF_046742065.1. Taxonomy (NCBI): domain Eukaryota; kingdom Metazoa; phylum Arthropoda; class Malacostraca; order Stomatopoda; family Squillidae; genus Oratosquilla; species Oratosquilla oratoria. The sequence goes on along the minus strand of NC_134781.1, from coordinate 66,796,327 downwards.
ATACCTGCATACACGCACGTACACAAGCACTCACACACACAAGCATACACACACACACACACACACACACACACACACACACACACACACACACACACACACACACACACACACACACACACACACACACACACACACACACACACATGCATGCACACGCGCACAGATACACACTCACACAGGTGCACACACACGCACACACACACACACACACACACACACACACACACACACACACACACACACACACACACACACACACACACACACACACACACACACACACTTATGGGCGCCTCTGTCTGTATATATCTATATATATATATATATATATATATATATATATATATATATATATATATATATATATACAATTTTATATATATATATATATATATATAAACAGACAAATGTTGCTGCCTGTGGTTTATCACTCTTCTTTGTAGGGTCTTGTATTCCTTTGCAGTACTGCGACTCCCCTCAGCTACTCTTGCCCTTTGTCCATCGCCTGCCTCTACCCTCTCCTTCGCTCCCCTCTCAACTTCCCCTCCTCGCTTTAGAGTTCGCCCTTTCCTCTCGTCCCTTTATCATCTTTCTCCCCTCTCATCCATCCTTGCCACTTCCCCTCTTCCTACCCCACCCCCTTTCGCCTTTCTCTACTTTTCCCCTCCCCAACCTCCCTCACTCCTTTCCTTCCCCGCTTCCATCTTCCCCCCCCCCCACGTTCCCCTCCGCCCGTTCTCTCCCTCCCTCGACCCCTCGTGATACCGGCATTGTCGCTCCCGAGTGGCTTAATGTGTACTATTAGCTGATGCTCTGCAGGAGGAGGAGTTCTCAGATCACCGCAAGAGAAGCCAACTTAAGCGGAGGAAAGGGGGAGGGGGAAGAGGATGTGGAGAGGAGGCGGGGAGGGCAAAGGGGAGGAAGGAGGAGGAAGAGGGAATGGGAGAGAGGAAAGAAGAATAGGAGGAGGGGAAGAAGAGGAAGGAGGAGGAAGAAGAAGAGAGGATTAGGGAGAAGAGTAAGAGGAAGAAAAAGAAAAAGAGGAGGGGGAAGAGGAGAAAGAGGAGGAACAGGAGGAAGTGGGAGAGGAAGAAGTAGAAAAGGCATACGAAAAAGAGGAAAAGGAGGAGGAGGACGAGGATGATGATGATAGGAGGAGGAGGAGGAGGAGGAGGAGGAGGAGGAGGAGGAGGAGGAAGAGGAGTCTCAGAAATCTGAATTTGAGTTCGAGCACAATTAATGACGCCTTCGCTAAAGAACCGGAGGATCTTGTTTGATTTATGCCTTCGAAGGAAATAATGACCTAGCGAACCTCAGGTATCCCTGTAGGAGGGCTGCTGGGTGGGGGTCGGGTGGGGTGTGGGTGAGGACACCTCTCGTTTGTCTGGGACCACCCACAAGAGGTGCAGGGAATGAACACATTTGTTCATACTGAACATTTGTTCATACTGTGAACATGTACCTGTCTTCCTTTGGGAGTCTCCGGGACAAAGCCAGACTCTTCTGTTCAGTTTCTGGAAGTCTTTCTGGAGCTGAAAGCCTCTGGGTGAAGGAGACCCTTGCTGCTTTCTTGCCTTTGATAACTGGAGATGATTTCTTTTATATTCTTCTAAGAAGTAATTTATTCTTCCACAGTCTTACAGTTTTGTCATTTATCATACGAATGTTTGAATTTCATTACCATTATCAATATTTTCTCGCGCTTGCTGCAAATAGTGTCTTTGCACGCAAGCAACCACGAACGCACGCACCCTCTACGATTATTTGTATATACACATACAATTATATATATATATATATATATATATATATATATATATATATATATTATATATATATACGTGTGTGTGTGTGTGTGTGTATACACATCACATATGGATGTGAACATGAAGCATGTATGAATATATATCCATATTATACATACATGTCCGGGTATATACATTCTATACAAGCACACGTGTGCCTGATGAGAATGACTCGTGCTGCGGCCGAAGAAGACAAAGAGGCAGCAGCCCTAAGGAGAGGGAGAGAGAAGTAGGGGGGCGAGGGGGGTGGGAGGCTGGACGAAGCGGCAGTCCCAGCCGCCGCCACCGTCGCCACCGCCGCCGCCGCCGCCATGCATCTTTTATTAATAAGCCACAGTCAATGGCGACGTCAAGAAACGGATACACACATTAGGGCTGCTTCGCCTCCTCCTCTTCCTCCTCCTCCTCCTCCTCCTCCTCCTCCTCCTTTTCCTCCTCCTCCTCCTCCTCCTCCTCCTCCTCCTCCTCCTCCTCCTCCTCCTCCTCCTCCTACTCCTCCTCTTCCTCCTGGGAGTTTAGTTCTCTACAGTCACTCCTCGTTGGGTCTTTTCTTTCTTCATTAAAACTTTCTCTTCCTCTTTCTCTTTCCCTTCCCATCTCTATTTCTAACTCTATTTCTACATTCGTCTTCCTTTTCCCAATCTTCCTTTTTTCTCTCCTTTCTCCAATTCCTTCTCCTGTTCTCCTTCTTCTTAGTTTACCTTTTCTTCATACTTTCCATTTTTTGTTCTTGAAGTCCTCTTCTCAATTTTCTCTCGCCTTTTGTCCATTTTGCTATCTCGTTTTTCACAGTCCTCTTCTCTTATCACATCGTTTCCCCATAGATTCTATATATATATTTTTTTTAATCCTCAGTTTGGTTTTCTTATTTACGCACCGCTTTCTTCGACTTAAAATCCTCAGTTTTGGTTTTCTTAAAGTGTGAATTCTCTATCTTAGCTACCTCTTTTTCTTTCTCATTTTATTCTTCGTTCCTTCTTAAAAGATAATAAAAGAACAATTCTTTTCTCGAAATCTTCAGCTTTTTTTTTCATGGCTTTCCTCCTCTTTGTTTAGTTCCACACATGCCTCTTTTGTTATTGGTTTTCGCTTTCCGTTCTTATTCGCTTCCTTAAATCCTTAGTTCGGTTTTCTCGAGGTTTCTGTCCTTTGTCGCTGTCGTTATTCTCATTCCGTCTTCGTGAATTTTACTCTTCCCCTTCTTCTTGGCTATCTCTCCTTTCATTTCCAATCTCTCCTCCCTCCTTCTTTACACTTCACTTACTTGATTTCATCCGTTCCCCATGTAATAGCTTCTGTTAATCTTTTCCGCCTACATTCTTTTCGTCTTTATCCTTCTTTATTTACATTTGTCTTGTCTGTTTCTCAAATGTAGGGTATCACCTTTCTTCACATCTTTGTCATTAACGATTTTTTTCTTCTTTCTCTTCCACTCCGTCTCCTCCTCTTTACACCCTCCAATGGCTCGCTCCCCACCCACTCCTCCGCCATAATGTAGCACCATGTCGAAATAATTAGCTAACAATTTCCCACATCTCTTCGTCGCGTCACTTCGTATCGCTCAATCGCACGCTCGAAAAATACGAATTCATCAAGTCCCAAGCATCCAGCGATCTGTCCCATGTTGCTATGGAAACGAGACGAAGTAAAAGTGAACCCACTTCGGTGGGAAATGAAATTCATACCACCGTATAGGGCACAGAGGTCCCGTGATGTCACTGGCGGTGAGGAGTCAAGATAAGGTAGATTCTGTTGCTGCAGCTACTGTGGCATATCAGGCTACGTACAACTATACCATCAAGTGAAAGGGACAAGGAGGTGCATCTCTGACATACATGTTAAGTGAGATTCCAGCAAGTGGTTGCTCTGAAAGTGCTTTCCCCTTCCACCGCTGCCACCAATATTAGTACACATAGTAGGACACAACATTTACTGCCGAGTGAGCTGGTAGGGGGCCCTTTTGCTGATGGTATTAGAGATAGTAGGCACTGGCTGGTAGGAGCGTTTGGTAACTGTTGTTTTAGAAGTGGTCCTCCATTAATAGTATTAATGGGAGCAATAAAGAATATTGGTTGTCGCAGATGTTGCCCATGGTTGCTGTCAATTGCTCTTGATAGAGGTCGTCTTACAGTAACAGTAGCAGTAGCAATAACAGTAGCACTAGTATTACTACTATTATCAGCAATAGAACGAGTAACAGCGGTAGAAGCATCAGCATAAGTACAGGCAAGTTTCTAGAATTTCTTCAGTATAATCTTCTGTCAGCACTAGTAATGGTAGAAGGCACGAGAATGCTGGCAATAGAACTTGTAAGTGGGTGGAAATGTTGTCAGTGTTTGGTGTTGATGGTGGGAGCAGTAATGAATATAATAATGGCAAAAGGGCATTGGGGAGTTGATGAAGAGTTTATTAGAGCCTTCTTGGGGGCGAGCCAATGACTCTAAGAGGGGGAGGAGTTAATGAGAGTCTTAAATGATTAACAGGAGGCTGGTGCCACAAAAAAAGAAAACAAAAATTGTATAATCCTTCTGTTAGGGTGACTTGGGGTTGGGGTGAGGTTATAATGGACGTACAGTGGTGGAACAGCCATAGGGATCAACTGCAACACTGGGATAATGATGGTGTCATCACATGTTGATGTTGTTAATGTTGTTGCTGGAGGCCTTTCCCCCCTTTTTATTTATCTTTTTGCTTTTTGCCTTTGTTCTCTTTGCTTCTGGATTAGTATGCTGGCAAAGGCCAACTCATTATTGCTCTTTCTCTCTTTCTCTCTCTCTTTCTCTTTTTCTTTCTCGTTCTTTTTCTTTCTTGTTCTCTTTCTTTCTCGTCCTCTCTCTCTCTTTGTCTCTCTTCTTCTGTGTATCTGTGTATGTGCTTTCATATGCATGATTTGACTACTATAATGAAGCGATAAAGGACTCATAAGTGGTGACTACCCATAAGCAAATCAAACTAAAGCTTACAAAAACTCCAGGGGGTTGATTTTCGTCTCGACAACAACGGAATATTAACACCGAAAGATGCCTAACTATGGCTGAGTCACCTTTACCAGGTTCAAATACTTACAAATCAAATTGGAAAAAAAGAACTCGGCATACAACTGAACACGATGAACTGACCAGAACAGAATTGAACACTTCTACTACTGTGTTGTAAGGACTGTTAATGCGGCGTTTAGGGACTCGTAAAATGGCAGAGATATCACTCCCACCTCTCCCTCCATCCCATTTTTAATCAGGAATAATCCCGACCTCATTTAGTGGCTCAAAAATCCCAATAGGTCTTTGGTAACATCTTCCTTACCGGGTGAGACGCGTTCTCTCTTTTACGTTTCGCTAAGACTAAAGAGAGAAAGAGAGCCCCTTTTGACACACGTTCTCTTTATGAGGATCCGGTAAGACTATTTCATTTATCTCCGTGGTAGAGAGAAGTAAAGAGAGAAAGAGAGCCCCTTTTGACAAGCGTGCTCTCTTTCAGACTTCGGTAAGACTATTTCATTCCTCTCTGTGGTACACAGAAATAAAGAGAAAAAGACTTTTGACTTAATGGAATTGTGTTAATGATGAGAATGGAGATGATGGTGATGATTGTTATCGCGGTGATGATAAGGGCGATGATGAGTCACTGATGTGATGATAATGATTATGGTACTATTGATACTATTACTATTCCTACTGTTTTTGTCATTGATAATTCTAGTGATTACAAACACTATTTTGGCATTATGGGTCATAAAGTAGGTTTTATATTGTTAACTTCTCGTAATGCGACTGTCGAATTATCCAGCATCACCACATCGGTCGTTTATATTTCGCTGTGCCCGCGCATGCGCACACATACGCGCGCACGCCCGCACACACACACACACACACACACACACACACACACACACACACACACACACACACACACACACACACACACACACACACACACACACACACACACACACACATACATTTATGCATCTTCTATGTATGTATTATGCATGCATGGATTATATATGAATATCATATATAATGTATGTATGTATGTATGTATGTATGCATGCATGCATGCATGTATGTATTTATGTATGTATATACGTATGGATGTATTTATGTATGTATATACGTTTGGATGTGTATATACAGTACATACCACAGCTGAATAGAATAGTCTGATCATACAAAATCCGAAACTCGGGTCACCGTACTGAAAAATTCAATAGAAATTTGAAGGAAACAGAAAATGGACACTTCATAGTTTTTGTTCAACGCTCCATTTCTTTCCTTCATCCTGTACACAAACCTTGTTGTGTTTCGTGTCCTGTCACCCATCTATCCATCCTCGCTCCCCTCAACTCCCCCCCCCACACTCCAGTCCCCCCCTCCCCCTTCTCCCCTCCCCCCCGCCCGTCCTGTCCCTGCCGCACCAGGGGAATAATCTGTAGTATTAAACTGGGGACCTCCCGTCCTCGGAGGGACTGTGTTTTGTCAGCATAATCTCGACATTATGCATTATCTTGCCGACATTCCTCCCGCGCTTTCTGGCAGGTGGATGGATGCCACGGGTCCTGTTTTATGTACGACTTTTTGTTTTGTTTTGTTTTTGTTTGATCTTGCCCAACCGTTAGGTCTAAACAAGATGATTTAGACATTATGTTGTATCTTGTCAAGTTCTTGTAGGTTTCATGAGAAATGAATGGATGCTACCGATTCTGTGCTCATTCTTTCGTCTGCTTTTTTTTCTTTCTTTTTCTTTTTTTTTTCTTTCAGGTCGGAACTGAATTATGCCGATATCATGCAAATTTTTGTCGACTTTCTTCTGAATTCAGTCTTATTTTCGCGTCCAGTTTCTATCTTTATTTCATATCATTCGCCGAGCTTCTAAACCTCAAGCCATTAATGTCGATATTTTGTAGACATTTTTTCTTCACCTTCACGGACCTTCAAGTTCTCCTTTTGGTGACGGTGCTCCTTCTAACCAAATTGAATCTTATTGATAAAAATAAAACCTCAAAATAATGAATTCGATATTTCTCTAAAATCTCCCATCAAACATCGAAATACTAAGGATACGATGGATAGCCACGACGACGATGTAATAGACATAATTTTTCCTTTCTTTTTCTGTTTTTACTCATCAGGCCTCTAATTCGAAAGCGACCTTGATCGATCGAGGGCCTAGAAAGAGCGTCACTGTACTGAAGGTGTAGGCAAGGAGACACCAAATCGCCGTGAACAGAGTCCGTCACCGCATTGAATAGGTCAAAAACGATATCGAATGGCTCTGACCCCGAACTCTTGCCGGGTTCATTTCATGGTCTCGAAACTTATTACCATTTCTATACATCTTATTTTTCTCCCCCCCCCCTTCCCAACCCCCTGAGTAGGGGAAGGGGGGAGA
>NC_134781.1:66779131-66784131 GCF_046742065.1 Oratosquilla oratoria | reverse complement strand
GCTGTCACTGGTTTTGTACATAGCTTAATTACATATTCATTATATCAGCCTTTCTATGCATCTTTTCGTTTATCTTAATGTTTGTCAAACCAATACTACTTATGCATTACGTTCTATATTATCAACTATAATCATTTAGACATCTGCATACGTCCAAGCAATTAAACTACCATCTAAGCGCGCACACATGCATTCACATACACTCGCACGTAGTCACACACACACGCACAAACGCACACACACACACACACACACACACACACACACACACACACACACACACACACACACACACACACACACACACACACACACACGCACACACACACACACACACGCACGCACACACACACACACACACACACACACGCACACACACACACACACACACACACACACACACACGCACACTAGCATGCACGCACGTAATAACGAATATGCATGAAAATGTCTATTAGTATTTATGAGTGATGTGTGTGAGATCAGTGTTAGATGCGTGATACATCTGTGTTAGATGCATCTCTCCCTGCTCCATCTCCTCCTCCTCCTCTTCCTTCTCCTCCTCATCCTCTTCCTTCTCCTCTTCCTTCTCCTCCTTCTCCTCCTAACCAGGCATAGCCGCCTCCAGCGTCATTAACGTAACTAAGAAAACGCTCGGATTAAAGGTTATGACATACTCAATCCTTCTTTATCCGGCAATTCCTTTATCACCTCCACCACACCCTCCCCCTCTCCCTCCCCCTCCTCCTCTCCCTCCCCTTCCTCCTCCCCCTCCCCACAAGTCCTCCCTCTCCCCCCTCCCCTTCTCAATCCCCTTCTCTTTTCCTTTTAGTTTGTCCTCCTCCTCCTCCTCCTCCTCCTCCTCTCACTTCCTCTCCACCTTTCTTCATGCTCTCTTTTTCGCTTTTCGTAAGTTGGTCTTATTCGAAGCAATCACTTTTCTGGTTGCTACATCTTCTTCGCTCTTTTCTTCTTTAATTCTCTTCATTTTCCCCTTCTCTCTCTTCTTTCTATTCCCCCCCACTACATACCAAACATCCTCCCTACCCCTCTCTCATCCTTTCCTCTTTCCCCATCCTCTTTTTTCCCCTCCCTCTTCCTCTTTCTTTCCCTACTCTTCTACTCCCCAATCACGTCGTTGGGACCACTCATTTCTCATCCACGACTTGGCTTACTCCAGGCCATCCGACTTTTCCCCTGGTGCGGGTCCGACCAAACCGCCATAATCTCGCCCACACTCCCTCCCTTCCTCCCCCTTCCTCCCCACTCCATCCTTCCCTCCCCCCCCCCACTCCCTCCTCTCCCTCTCTCCCACCTTTCCCCCTCGTATAGGTCCGTCCAACTCGCTCGCATCTTGCCACCCCTCCCTCTCTCTCTCTCTCTCTCTCTCTCTCTCTCTCTCTCTCTCTCTCTCTCTCTCATTTTTTTATTCGCTCAATCCTATCCTCCCCTTTTCCCTCCCCCTTCCAATTCCTCCCTTCCCTTTGCCTATTCATAATCATATTTCCCCCACGTCTCCACCTAATTTGCCTTATTTCCCTCTCTCACTCCATTCTAATTTATCATTTCCATCTTTTAAGAAACCACCCTAGGGGTATTCCACTTTTTGTCACTTCCTCTTCCTTCCTTCTCTTCTTCTTCTTCTTCTTCCTCTTCATCATTTCCACAACAACGTCGTTTTAACCGTGACCCAATATGACAGTCCAGAAACCATTTTCAGGAGGTCTGCCTCTCACTCCCTCACTACCTCTCACTATCTCCCACGGCCCCTCACCACCCCTCTCTCACCTCCTCTCTCTTTAGTTCCTCCTCCTCCTCCCCTCCTCCTCCTACTCCTCCTCCTCCTCCACCCGCGGACCAATATGACAATCCAGAAGCCATTTTCAGGAACTTCGCCATTCGCTCTCACTACCTCTCACCACGCCTCTCCCGCCTTCCCTCCCCTCCCTTTACTTCCTCCTCCTCCTCGTCCTCTTCCTCGTCCTCCTCCACCCAAACAGCCATTCTACCATTCCTTCTTTCAGAAACCGAGGACTCACTCTTGTCCCAAGGTATCATCCAGCAGGACACCGTCATCTGGTTTCTACGGGTCTCTCTCCCTCTCACGACGTCTACTCCTCTCACGGCGTCTACTTCTCTCACGACGCTGCTCTCACCTCCGCAGACTCTCCCCTTTGATCTCACCACCAAGAGCCCTACTTATTCCACTCATTTTCCCTAATTTCCCCTCGACCCTCTTCATTCACTCGCACGTTCCCTCGATCTCCTTGAACAATTTCTTCGCCTCACGATCTTGGTGGCTGCAGAGCTGATGATGATTAGAGTTGATGCCACAGAAAAATGATGCCAGACAGAGTTGATGCTAGACATGGTTGATGTCAGAGAGAATTGATGTCAAACAGAGTTGACGTCAGAGTCGTTGCTGAAAGGAGTTGATGCAGGAAAGAGTCTATGCCAAACATAGATGATGTCAAAGAGAGTTGACGGCAGAGCTGATAGAAGGAGTTGATTATGGGGAGAGTTGGTGCCAGACAGTTGATGCCAGACATGGTGTCAAAGAGAATTGATGCCAAAGAGAGTTGAAGCCAAAGTTGATGTTGGAGAGAGTTGATGCTGGAAAGAGTTGATAACAGACATTTGATGCCAGAGAGAGTTGTTGCTGAAGAGAGTTGGTGCCAGACAGTTGATGCTGGAAGGAGTTGATTCCAGTGCCACCACATTACATACCAGAGCCGTCCTTCCCCTTTGCTTCAACTTTCCTCTCTTCCTCCCTTTCCTTTATTGCCGTCTCTCCTTTACTCTTTCTTCCTCTTATTCCCTCTTTTTCTATTCCACTCCTTTGTCCCATTGTCATCCTCCTCTCTTTCTCTCTTCCTTTTCTCTATTTTCTCTCTTCCTTCACCTTTTCGCCTTCTCTTCTTTCTCCTCCTACCCTTATTCTTATTCCTTTTCTTCTTACCATTCTTCTTCCTCCGCTTCTTCCTCCTCCTCTTCCTCCTCTCTCTTCTCCTTTTCCTCCAGTCTTCCATTAATCCTCGCTCGAAGTAACGAACTTCCCCCAAAATCTCAGCCTCCTTCTCCCTTCTTTTTTTTCTTTTTTCTTCTCCATAGCCAATGACATCTCCCCTCCAACCCACCTACCCCGATGCACCCTTTCCCCTCTTTCCCATGATCCAACCCTTCCCCTCCCGTGTCCCCTCTTCTCCCCCCCCCTCTCCCTTCGTGGGTCCTTTTTCTTCACCCCACGGGAGGCTTGGCGGCGGCGAGGAAGAGCATAAAGATGGCAATAAAAAGAATAAATAGGGAATAAGTGTCTTCGGGTGGTATGTTTGTGGTTGGGCTATGGGGCTAATTCCTAAGAAGGGGACCTAATGTACGCTCAGAGTAAGATGTGCCGAATTGATGCGTGCGTGCGTGTGTACGTGTACATATGTATGTATATATATATAAAATATACATGTGTGTATGTGTGTGTGTGTGTGATGTATGTGTGTGATGTGTGTGTGTGTGTGTGTGTGTGTGTGTGTGTGTGTGTGTGTGTGTGTGTGTGTGTGTGTGTGTGTGTGTGTGTTTGTATGTGTGTGTGTTTGTATGTGTGTGTGTGTGTGTGTGTGTGTGTGTGTGTGTGTGTGTGTGTGTGTGTGTGTGTGTGTGTGTGTGTGTGTGTGTGTGTGTGTGTGTGCGCGCGTGTCAGTGTGTAAATATGCGGGAGGGTCGTGGGTATGGGTACACCCATACATATGTAATGCTGTACATCTTACATATTCACCAGTGCGCGCGTACTCTATGTTTTGTATACATCTGCTTTTGTTTACAAATTCTCCCAAAACGTTTGTAGACCTAAATGCGGTCACAGAGGGAAAATTTGAGTCGATGATACGAAAACGTTAATCTGAGGCTCTCTTTGGAAAACAGGAGATACGCACAAGTGTGGACAAGGCAGTCACCATCTCCGTGGGACTTATACTGGCTGACTCCAGACGTTTTTATTCAGCGAGAATACCACCACCTCCCACCCCACCCCACCCTCCACGACCGAAGACTCGACGTCTCCTTCCCACCCGTCGAATGCAGCGCTCCGCTCGACTCCGACACGCCGATTCGACACGGAGGTCCGTGCGATTAGGTCGGCGTGTGTCGAGTGAGTGCAGTTAGGGTCGATCTTGCGGTGGTGGGAGTCGATGAGTCGATCCAATGATACTCTGTCACTCTATAAATTTTGTTCTGGGGGGAGGCCAGGTGATTTTATTCGGCTGTGGTTGGTGTGTGTGTGTGTGTGTGTGTGTGTGTGTGTGTGTGTGTGTGTGTGTGTGTGTGTGTGTGTGTGTGTATTGGTGTGCGTGTGTGTGCGCGTGTGTCTCAGGGGTTCTGGGCTCTTTCTAGTATAGGTTCAAACTTCAACTGAATAAAGTAGCGTTAGTTTGACCTGAGAAAAAAGTCATTAAGGACGTTGATGTTGAATGTGTTAAACCGTGATTATATATATATATATATATATATATATATATATATATATATATATATATAATATATATATATATATATATATATATGTATACACATGTATAATACTGAATAAGATTGCTTGGTGGCAAACCAAAATAAAACACGTAACCCAGCACACAGTAGACAGATTAATTATCAGAAATAAATTATATATTTTTCTTTTATCTTAATAAAACCACTTGACAAAATAGAATTACTTTCTGCACCTGATCCCTACCAATGTCGCACTCTATTGTCTTTATTCTAGTCAACGCTAAAATATTTTATTCAATTCAAGGATCCACCCCAACAGTTTCGGTCTCATCGGAAACAGATGATGGTCTAGGTAGCTGCCAAGTGGCTACTGACGTGAAACCCACACGTAAATTAAACTAATGAATGAATAAATGCATAAGTAGATAAATAAATAAATGGATAATTAGATAAACGTGAGCAAGTGAACGAGATAAACAAATGGAAATAAATAGATCAATAAGTGAATGAACAAACGGAAA
>NC_134781.1:66766631-66769131 GCF_046742065.1 Oratosquilla oratoria | reverse complement strand
ATGTAATATAAGTGTACAGAACCAAGGTATATTGAGTATATAGGAGGAAATGTGTGTGCGAAACAGACAGAGAGCGCGTGCTGCTTCGTGTCCAGGTGTTGCCCGGCGGTCGACCCATACCCCCCCTAGGCGAAGTCAGCGGGAGGCCACGGCTACCCAGTCACCTCAGGGATCTTCCCCTTGGGGGGACTTAAACAGTCTATATACTTTGCTGGCCATTGAGCCTGTGACGACTATCGAGTATTCATTGTTTACTTCCTATGGTATTCTCACAGCTCTCGTATTGTGAGTAATGTATTCTGTTCTTCAGAATTCCTCTACTTTTCAGTGTGACTATGCACGCATGTTATACATATTATTGTGGATGTCATAAAACGGTTATATACAGTTCAAGAGGTGTTTTTGTGTATTATGAATTCTAGTTAAATTGGCTTATTCTAGTTCAGGTCAGTCTCTCAGCTGGATAAAGCCATCTGTTGTTAGAACTAAATTTATAAAACGTAACATTGTTAAGTGGGCGATATGCAACATTTATCAGCCAAAGATTACTTTACGAACTGAAGCATATTTAATTAATTTGTATCAAGTGATCAAAATTTCAGTTTAACATGGAGTATAGTTTCTACTCCCAGATAGTAATGGAGTGTTTGTTTGATAGTTTCATTATACAAGCTTCCAGGGAGTTCAGCATTGTGCAGGTTTGTCTGAAGCTGCATATAAACATAGTGATCTTGTATAGAAAAAATATATATTACTAATCAATTCTATTGATCTACCTACATTTATTTATCTGTTTATTTATCTATCTACTTACTCGTTTATCTTTCATCTAATCTGTTTTAGTTTGCACATACACACCGTTTGCCTCTTTGGAAATGAAAGTCAGGAACCTACGTCAGAAGACACATAGCTGTTTCCGTCGTCGTGACTTTTATTTTTTTTGCATTTCGAGGGCAAGAGTAAGTGACAACCACTGTCCATCGAACCCAAGTCATCTTACACCAACATTATATACATTTTAGTTATTTCCTTTTAGTCACAGAACTTGAAGTGTGGTTCCACTAGTCCTATGAACGTATGGTTATACAGGTAGGCCGGGGTCACTGGTCAGTGGGCACTATGATTCATTATTGTTGTATCACTTATTTCATGAAGCATCCTCACGTATAGTCTTTCAATCAAAATAATCCCAAAGAAGTTCTGTTCATTAATTTGACTCTGTACTCTGGATGGCCATGCTGCACTGTAATCATTGCACTCAACAGACGAAAATTTGAGTCAATTTCCTTATTAGACTCACTGGCAGCCAATCACAAGCCGAGACGTGGGAAAGGGTTGGAGTTTCTTCGACGTTATCATATTAAATTGTTTATTAAGACTTCTTGAGTAGTCGCGCTGAATTCAGAATTACCACGAATTCGTTCTGGCTGACGCCAAGTGATTTCATTTAGCTTAATAAAGACTCTGGACTGTGGAAGGTCAACACACTCGATCAGCTGATATATTGATACCTTGAACAGGGTTGCAGACATAGATTTTTTTTCTGTCGCATGATAACAGATGATTCTATTTGGCTCAAAGGTGGTCTATAGGGAAAACATATTTTGCCGACAGAGACCCGTTTCGGCCAGAGTCCGACCCTCAGCCGGATAAAATCGCCTGATATTAGTTCGAAAAAAAAAAAACGTAAAATGTATTCCCGTGTTGAAGAATCTCTTAGCAAGCTTATCCAGCGCCTCAGACGCCGCGTGTCCCAACCCTTTTCGTACCGGCTGGCACCTTCCCCTTCAATTCATCCCAGGATAGGCGACTTCAATCACCGTTTACTAAGTGGTTATGGCCTGTTTAGACGAATGCCATTGGGTGACCTGTTTCTTTTTATTTTGCTTCCGATGACAGGCTATTTCATTCATTTCCCTGGCACCCCTCCAAACGTTAATCGTTGTGTGAGTCCAACTGTAGTATGAGAATGTTTGGGACAGCACCAATGTTGTCTGCATCTTCGTTGGTCAGGCCATTGGTATGCGGAGGTCGTGATGCGCTCCTGTATCATTAAACCTTCCCAAATTATGGGGTTATCCATTCCCTAATTTTCCTTATGGTCGATATTTTAATACAAAACAATTTAACGTGCCTATCATAGAAACTAAGCGATTTGTGCTAGTTGGGCTAGTTGTTGTGGCTTGTTTATATGTCTAATTGCTAGTTATTGCCATGTTGCTCCTTAAATATTGTGGCAAAGACCAACACAAACTCGACTGGAGCCTTGTAATACAGCTAATTACCTCTAAGCTTTCAAGATTTACTTCGTACGTGGTTAGGTTTACAAATGCAAAGATACACTCTGACAGAATAACACAAAAATATTTGTGTTCAGACTGAATGTACAATTGTCGCCACTTATAAAGGCAGGTGTTTTCGAGATAGATGAGGAAGTGTGCATGTTTGCGACGTCGATTTACGATGTGAGGAAGTGTTTTGCGGACTAATAGACTCATCC
>NC_134781.1:66749131-66761631 GCF_046742065.1 Oratosquilla oratoria | reverse complement strand
AAAATTGACTAACTTGGACCTGTTTAATCAATAGGACCAATGAGCTTGGAAATAATCTATAACTACTTTGTTGATTTACTTTTTTCTTTTATATTCTCTTGACATGTTCTTGATTGTTCAAACCAATTAGTTTACGAACTAACATCCAAAATGAGTGCATGTACCCTACATACTTTATATATTTGAGATGAAACATATTCTAAACATTTAATGGTTCAGGTAAATTGAAGACCAGTTGAAGTAAGGAAATTCAGAAGAGTTAGTGTTAGTGTTAGTGTGTGTGTGTGTGTGTGTGTGTGTGTGTGTGTGTGTGTGTGTGTGTGTGTGTGTGTGTGTGTGTGTGTGTGTGCGTGCGTGCGTGTGCGCCCTCGCATGCCTTTCAGTGTGTTACACCGTACATATTTTATAGCACGTGGATACCTAAATACATACATACGTAAACTGTTTGCATATCCACAAGTATTATCGACAAATAATTTAACATGAACAATAACCGATTGTTCATACGGAGAAAAGGAAAGAACGAAAGAAAAAAGGAAAAGAAGAAGAGAAAAAAGTAACAGAGAAAGAAAAGACACGCACCTACAACAAATCCAATCAGTTCAATAATGGAATAAAAGAAAAATAACAATCCCAAGATGGCGTCCTTATGTTCCCTTGATGTTCTTTTCATGTCAGCCAGGGTGAAGGTAACGTTATAATTTTTCCCCCAATGTGTTTCCATTATGGAACGTTTCCCTTCGTCCATCCTCCTCCCACTCCCCAACCACCCCCTCCTTCCTGGAAACTACTTCTGGAAACAATAGAACACATTAAGAAACTATCCCAGCCGACGCGGTCAAGCTCTCCTCGGCTGTGGGCAGGATCGAGTAGTTTTGTCTTGGCATTGTGTCGGGATTGTTTACCCTCGCCAGCGTCTCCGACGGACAAATGAGTGAGTCCCAATATCATTCGGCCGGGAACGGCTATTGGTCAGAGAAGAAGTCTTCAAGCATTACGGATAAAACGGAATTGAGAGACAACACACACAAACAAACGCAGACACAAACACAAACACATACAGACAAACACGCACACACACACACACACACACACACACACACACACACACACACACACACACACACACACACACACACACACACACACACACACACACACACACACACACACACACACACACACACACACACACACACGTTCCTCCCTCTCATAGGGATTTATCCTACAATTATACAACCACATCCATCCGAAGCCGTAGTGTTATGATTGTATGTAAACCGGATTTATTTCCTCTAACCTATATCTAATCGCATAATCAAGGTTAGACTAAACTTAATCAACCTCGCTGCCATCACAACGAGTACATTATCGAACCAAACTCTCCCGAATTAACTCAGATCCCCAACTGGATTAGATTATGGTTAAGCTGATTCCCGGTAATACGAACTGACCTGAGCTCACGATGTCCAGAGGATTTACCCCTTTTTGCTATTCTGTACTTCGTCATTGCTGCCGTCCAGCGGTTCTTTCCAGCTGATGGAAGCCATTCACAGTTAACGAGATATGAATGTAAGCCGATGACGTTTTGTGTTGCTGTATACAATGTTTGTTTATTATGCCTGCCACCAACGGAAGGAAAATGCCTCAAAAGGATAAATGGAAACATATCTCAATCAACACTTCCCCACCTCCTCCAACCCTTCCCATCCCTCCACCTCCACCTCCTTCTCCTCCTCCTCCTCCTCCTCCCCTCCTCCTCCTCCCCTCCTCCTCCTCTTCTTCATCCACACTATACCTCGTGTACTTCACTGGTTCTCTTCTACTCGTTCCTCCTCCCTCCATACCGCTCCCTCCTCCTCCTCCTCCTCCTCCTCCTCTTCCTTGCCTTTCCCCTCCTCCGTGTCACCGTCTACCCCTACCTCCCTCCCTCCCTCCCTGCACAATCCGCCCAACGTCTATTTCATCTAATGTCTGCCTGCCAGCCCCCAACCTCCCTCTCCCTCTCCGTCTCCCTCTTACCCTCCTTCTCCCTCTCTCTCCCGTTCTTCTAGTTGCTTTGCTTTTGTCTTCTTTTCCTCTCTGTTCTCTTTCACTTTATTCTTTTTACACATTTAACTTTTCCCTGTACTTAATGTGTTCTGGAACCTTTCCTACTGGCAACGCAATGAAGAAAATTTCATTCACTTGAAGGTTAGCCTCACCTCAAAGCAGTTATCCCATCTTTGCCTGCTGCCATTAGTCAGTGTTTGAGGCCCACCTCACACTTGAGTTGCACCTCAAGCTCTACCTCACCCTCGGGTTCTAGCTCGCCCTCGAAGTTACAGCGTAGCGCCCTTGTTCGCTGTTCTCTGCCTTTGTTCTGCATTACCCTGGTTTCACATCAATCATCTTTCTTTTATGTCATACCCTTCCCCCTTTTTTTCGTTCCGTAAGCATATATTTACTGTTTTTCTCCTCCTCTTCCTCTTTCCCCTCCTCCTCCTCCTCCTCCTCCCTCTTCTCCTCCTCCTCCTCTCCTTTACCAAGCATTAGTCATAAAGACATTGTAATTGTCGTAATCCTCATTACCATCGTCATCACCGGCATCACCATTGCCATTAACATTATCACTATTATCGCCTTATCACAGTCACCATCACCATCCTCCTCCTCCTCATCATCATCATCACCATTACCAACACCATAATCTCATTATCTCCATCACCACCATCACCACCATCGTTGTCATCATCATCATCTCAAAGTTATGACTCGAGTGGAAGAGTTCCTCAAGTGTTGGAGTTCGAGTCCTCCAGAGTTCGACTTGAGTTTCTTCCACTCGGGCGACTCGCTTTATATATTTTCTTCTTTTCTTCGCCGGTCAGCTGTTAGCAACGTCACGGTTCATTAAGCTTTTCACGCCGGGAGTCGCCAAACTGCGGAATGAAAGGGCTGCACATTCCACTGGGTCAGAATAAAGTCTACAATATATGTTACTTTACAGAAAGAGTTTTATCTTGCTTGTATGTTTACACACACACACACACACACACACACACACACACACACACACACACACACACACACACACACACACACACACACACACACACACACATATATATATATATATATATATATACTGTATACATGTACGTGAAATTTTTAACCTTTTCCCTTCTGTTCCTCCCTCCCTCTCTCTTCCTTCCGTCCCTTCCTCCTTTCCTCATCATTCCCACATCACGATTAAGTCATCGACCTCAAATGAAGGAGGCAGCGAGAGGCCTCAGCCTGTCGGCCCCAGACCAATAAGAGGGTCACTCGTTGTCGAGCCCTCCCCCTCCCCCTCTCCCCTTCCTCCCTCCTTTCACATCAGGGCTACTTGTCCCTATTGGCCTATCCGCTGTTCCCCTGAGTCCATTGGCTTATTCTATATTGTGTGGGCTTGTATATATATATATATATATATATATATATATATATATATATATGTATATTATATATATGTATATTATATATATATATGTATATATATAATATATTCAAACATATATACATAAACTATGAGCACACTGCTCGAGAAAAAATGATGATCTGAGCTGTTCTCTATATCATGAACAGAGTCTAGTCCTAACATAACGATGAAGGAGACATACAGAACAACCAAGTTTTTCAGCCTTCCATTCCCCCAGAGGGTTTTTAGTGTATTTTACGTCTGTGTTGCAAGGTTTTGTTCATATATGTAGGTACATATACATTATTTGCATACGTACGTGCGCGCGCGCACACACACACACACACACACACACACACACACACACACACACACACACACACACACACACACACAGACCGGTCATACCAGCTCTGAGCTCTCTTCCGGGAGGGAAATAGCTGCCGTTCACGGGTCCAGCACGTGATCCAAAGACCAAGGTGAACACACACACACACACACACACACACACACACACACACACACACACACACACACACACACACACACACACACACACACACACACACACACAAACACTGCGTGAGTGAAATAGCCGCTGCTCTGCGACGCGCGGCCTGAGATCTGTCACGGTCGGTGAGACAACGAAGTCGACATGTATGACGTCACGGATTTCAAAGATTCGCAGAAGTGTCTTCCGTGGGCCGACCGATGATCAAGTGTGGGAAAAGTAGGCAGTGCCTTTGGTCCAGTTCTCTTATCATTATTACTTCTTTTTTTTGTGTCTATCGTTTCTTATTTTCTTTTCTAGCTCGAAGTAGAGTTGAGAGAGAAAATTATATTGGGATTCAAATTGACAGTCTGAGGAATACACACATTAACATTTAGAAATGAATTGTGAAAATATTCATGGCACTGGTTTCAGAGAGACAGTATATCCTGGGTTGGAATGTGCCAGAAGGTGGCAGCTTGGTTGCGATCGTGTTCCACACGACACTGACCCCATTTTCGAATCCACATAGAGCAAAGCATACACGAGATTCTTTCTTCAGGTGAATAAAATCGTCTGGCGCTGGCCAGAATAAAGAGTACCATGACAGATAATGAATACAAATCCTAAACTATTCCTCCGCTTTAGTTGTATTTATTTTATTTATTTCATTTTTTAAACTAAATTTTATGTCAAATGACAACTTCCAGCGCTCTCGCTCAATATAATCACATCGCGTTAAACAGAACAAAATCTACAAAGCAAACCAACACATGCCAAAGGGATAAATACAAACCAAACATTCGTATACGAGACCCAGATACACAGATGGTCCACTGTAATTTTTTTTTCTTGATTTCATTCAAACTCGAAAGACGACTACTACGCGACCTTGAAATCAACCCATCATAAAGCCCAAGACAGAACAAAATATACAAAATTCACAACACGAAGGCCTTGGTATAACAAAAGAAAAAAAAATCTCAAAATACTTAACCACACAAAACCGTCCACCATTTTTTTAATCCTCCAATTTCAACCAAACTCGAACGACTTCGACTCGACTCGACTTCCAACGCAACCACACGACCCGTGCCCACTAAGCTGATGGCCGGCGGACAGGTGAGTGAGTGGGGTGGCAACGCCAAGGTGAGGTGGTGTAGGTTGCGTGCGTGTTGACATTAGATCCTGGACACGGGTGTTTGGGTAACTACGTCGCATCACGCGCCTCCCCGCCCCCACCCCCCACCCCCCACCTCACGTTTGAAGCATCACGTCACTAATGACGCTTTTTCAATTGGCTAAATGCACAACGGGCTTCTTCTTTTTTTCCATTGCATTTTTTCTCTCTCATCTCTCTGGATAGTGGACACTGGCTTTGCCTATGGCGGTGAAAGCTCATGCTGCTTAAATAGGCTAAATTTGGATCCTTTTTAATTGTGTATACGAACATACTGTATACAAACATGTACATATACTTATATACAATATATATATATATATATATATATATATATATATATATGTGTGTGTGTGTGTGTGTGTGTGTGTGTGTGTGTGTGTGTGTGTGTGTGTGTGTGTGCGCACGCAGTATACACGTATGCAAATGAAACTGTAAAATGAAGTAATATAAGAAATAAATAGAAACTGCATGATTTAGTTTTCCGACATTATATATACACACTTCAGAAGGTGGAGGTTGGTTTCCTCTCATTATAATTCTTTTCATGTATGTTTAAGGTTCCTATGTATAAATGGTTAGATATAAACTATTTAATTTATTTTCTCTAATGCTCCCACAAACAATAAAACATCCACAAACACGTAAATTGTATATATATATATATATATATATATATATATATCTATATATATATATATATATATATATTTATATATATATATAAATGGAAAAAATCAGAGAGGTGGAAATGAGCAGAAGATAGGACGACGGGAAGTGAAAGAAATATTTTTCTCAACACAGGGACATACCCCTAATTCAGAGAAATAACACACACACACACACACACACACACACACACACACACACACACACAC
This sequence comes from Oratosquilla oratoria, assembly GCF_046742065.1. NCBI lineage: Eukaryota > Metazoa > Arthropoda > Malacostraca > Stomatopoda > Squillidae > Oratosquilla > Oratosquilla oratoria. The sequence goes on along the minus strand of NC_134781.1, from coordinate 66,755,647 downwards.
ACACACACACACACACACACACACACACACACACACACACACATGCACACACATACACACACACACACACAAATACGTACACACAAATACACACACACACAGACACACAGGGGGAGAACCACACCAACTCCGGCGTAAAAACAGCTGCATAAATCAGGAGAAAAATGTTTACCCTCGACCGACACAGTTAGGAAGAGTTTCGACGCGGCGTATAATTATCGGCCAAGGAAGAGCTTCTGAGGCCGACCCACCGACGGCACAAGGTCGAGGGCGACAGGCGACGCCGCGCCCGAGAAGCAGCTCCTCGCCTCTTCTCGCCCTTCGAGAAGAAGTCGAACAAGGGGAAACGGCAGACATAACAAGCAACGAAAACAGGGGCAAACAGCCAACGAGTATTGCAGGTTCTGTGTGTGTGTGTATGTGTGTATACATGTGTGCGTGTGTGTGTGTGTATGTGTGTGTGTGTGTGTGTGTGTGTGTGCGCATGTTTATGTATATTTGCGCTTTCGCAAATGATATATAATTTACATGAGAAGGAAAATTATGAAGTAGAAATATGACGTTTATATATATATATATATATATATATATATATATATATATGTATATATATATATATATATATATATACATGTAGAGAGAAAGAGAAAGAGGAGAGGGAGAAGAGAAAGAAAGAAGGAATAATAGCGGTGGCGAGAGGAAAGGAAAGAAAAGAGAGGAGAAAGAGAGAACCCCGCCGAGAACAGAGTCAATGCTTTGTTAAGACTACAATGATTGGAATTTTCGGAGAAACTTGGTCGCGATGGCTGAACCCCGCCCCGTCTGCTCCGCTCCTTCTCTCTTTCGCTCTCTTTCTCTTTCTCTCTGTCTCTCTCTCTGTCTCTCTCTGTCTGTCTGTCTCTCTCTCTCTCTCTCTCTTCTATCACTATCTATCTCTCTCTTCTATCACTATCTCTATCCATCTATTTTCATCACTATGTTTATTTGTGTGTCTTAATCTCTATCTATATATCTTTATGTCTGTGTTTCTCTCTCTCTCTCAGATATCTAATTGTTATATTTTCTAATACCCAATTATATACGCATCTACTAATTCAATTTAGATTCCCTTCATTCGTTGTATCGAAGTGTAGTATTTATATTTCCTAGGACATACATCTACTTAGTTCCCCAACCCAAATATAATTACTCCCCGATCACTTTTTCTTTCTCTCCTAAAGATTTGTTTGCCATAATTTGTAAAATACATCTATTTACAAGACTTATCAATACGTCTATTATTATAATTTATTTTCTCTGAGAGTCTGGCTTAATTTCTAACATAGTTATTTTCAGTGTCATTTCTCTCTCCCTCTAACAATTTTAACTACCATAATTTCTACAATAATTTTGTTTACTAAATTCGATTCTAATTTTACGCTGTTGTTTTTTATTTTCTTCTATTGAAACTGTACTTGATTTAATTTTCATAGTTTATCTATCTATTGTAAATCTTTACCTTCTGTTCGCACTCACCTGTTCTCTCTCTCCATCTCTTTTTGATTCGTGATTTGCATTTAATATTAAACTATTTCCTGATATCATATTACATATTCGCCTTGTTCTCTGCCTTCTATATTTTCTATAGCGTATATTTCATGGCCTATAGATCCATTTGCTATGTATTTTATTTTCTCTATACTCGCTAAAAAAAAATTGAAGAAAATTTCAATTCGTCTCATGTATTTTCTCATTTATTCTGTCTTCTTCGTAGTTATACTCATATCTAAGTTCTATTATTCGTTTTCTCTACATTATTTCCATTAGATTTATTGTTTATTATTCAATTCTACTTTTTTATTTTTCCATATATGCTTTCTTGACTTCGTAGTTCAATTTGAATGTAGACATATAAACGGAAACAGATATGTGATCGAACATGTACAAATGGAAGTGTATGTAAGTGTATAAAAATAGAGGATGAATTGGTAACTCCATTGAATAGATAATTTGTAGATATAGAAATAGGTGATTAGATAGTGGAATGGATAACTATGTACAGATGCAAACCGACAAACATGAAAAAATATAAAATAGTAATTAGACAACCTGAGGTGAACAGAAAAATAAATTAGTAGAGTAAATGCAAAATAATAATAGATAATACAAATTAATGAATAAACAAATAATAACAAAGGAATTATTTACAAAAATAAATAAATAAATAAAACTATAACGAAAAAGATAATGTTTTGGCTTGGAATCGTTCATATACATTTTTTTTTTGTATTTTGTCGTTATTCATCTTGTATGGTTCCCAATATACACATACACATACGTGTAGTATGTACATATACTCGTACACATATTCATAAATATCTACATATGCTTACATATTTTATATATACAGATACACATTTTATATATATATATATACATATACATATATACATATATATATATATATATATATATATATATACATATATATATATATATATATATATATATGTGTGTGTGTGTGTGTGTGTGTGTGTGTGTGTAATATACATGCATGTAAACATGCATATTTATACATTAATCGTGTGCACTCGTGCAAGCGTGAGAACTTGTATAGGTATACAATTACTGCATTGCTCACAAAAGCGCCCCTCTTGAAGGAAGAATACTTTTGAGCATCCATGCTTATACGAGTATCTCTTCACGACCGAACACTTAAAGTAGTCACACTAAGTAATCCGCCTTATGGATGATCCCTTAAAAGATAATTATTTTTCTGATCTCCATGTAGTATCCCTTAAAAACCATAAAGCCAAACAACCCTTGGGAATCAATACGAAAATCACAAAGGGCGGAAAGAGGTGAACAGGTCGCGTAGTCGGCCCGCGGCAGCGACGGGGATAATCCCTTAGGTCGTCTTTAAACTAAGCCTACTGAGAGAAGACCGCCCAAATCGGAGACATGCTTCGTGTAAGACAAATCTCGGATCATTCCCGGACCTCTCCGGTATCCGACGGAATCCAGTGAACAAATCCGTACCGATCCGAAGGTAATCTGGACTTAATTTGACCGTAGGACGTAGTTCTCCGCTTTCTCCCTGCACTCATTTTTTTTCCAAACTAGTCGAGCTTTTCCTCACTACTGTTGCTGAATACGTCCCCCCCCAAAAAAAAAAACCTGTATAAAATCATAATTTCCTTGTCTATGCTAAAAATATTTTATATTATTTATGTGAAAGCCCGCTCTGTGCTTATATTCTTAATTGAACTGGTTTCAATGTGTCAAGAGGGTTACTATATACAATGTGAGTGTGTGTGTGTGTGTGTGTGTGTGTGTGTGTGTGTGTGTGTGTGTGTGTGTGTGTGTGTGTGTGTGTGTGTGTGCGTGTTTTACAGTAGTTTTCATTCAGTGTATGCTATACTCGCATGATGGATCTCCAAAGGTAAAGATAACACTTCAGTTGTGTAGAATGGAGGTGCTTAAGATGGCAGTTCTAGTTGTCATTACTTAGCTATTTCTTCCTAAATGACAAAAATTTATTTCATACTCACATTTTCATCTTTATAGCTAATCATATTTTTCTTTTACCAGTTCTTGTGACCAAATATTGGAATGAAAGTTGTAAATGTCACGACTTAGCAACGTGTCCCATGAAACAATTTCAGTTTGACCCTCGCGGTAACTTGTACAAGTCATCTTTCTTCAACCCCTCAAGGTTCTATCCCTAACTGAATAAAATCTTTTGATTTTTAAGCAAAACAAAAACTGTAAAATGTATCATCAAATCGAAAGGTTTAATCAGAACAACCTTAACCCGTTAAGCAAGAGGTTTAACCCTCAACTGAGTGACACCATCTGGTTTTAGCAGGTGTAAAAAGTGTTAATGTCGTCAGTAGCTTGAAGGAGACAAAAGAACAAATTATCTCAAGTTACTTCGGAAAGAATATGGCTACTCGTATTTTCTTTTTGATAAAACCTTCTTCAAGGTTACTTTAGACGGAACACAGGAAGTCAAAAACCTCCGAAGAAGACAGTTACTCTAGTCTCATTGGATTCCTGCGTTAGAGAAAAAAATGTGGTTTCTGAAAATGTAGATCACATTATACTGTGGCTTCTATGAATTGTTCCTCATTCTGATATACAGATGGCAAACATACGTGGTCGAACAAGTCAACGGGTTGAAAAATAAAGCAAGAAACAGTAAAACAGGAAATAGTAAACAGGCTGACAGATGCAAGAAGGGTGGGAAGGGCAAAGAAAAATAAAAACAAAAATGATGGTGGGAGAGGTACGCAAATATCAACAAGAGCGTGACAATGGGGGATCGTGAAGAGCACAGTAGAACGAATACTTGTGAATGGAAGCGAATTGTGGACTATTTTGTCGGGTGCGAGTGACATTTCTGATGATCACATATGATTCAAAGAAAATAAAAACACTTGGAATAAGATACGAGGTATTCGGAAAAAAATGAAGTTATTCCTACTTTTACTTACTTTTAGAAATATGTGACATATCTAATCGCAACTTTATCGTATAAATAAGTTCACCTTTTGAAATAACGGCGGAAGAGATATCTTTTAAGCACTAAATGGATTAGTTCATTAGTGTACATTATCTAACTTCTATGAGCCTCTCAAAAAATTAATAAACACACAGATGAATAAAATCGTCTTGAATTGTTTCAGTAGTTTCAAAATGTCCTCGTCTTAATACTGAAGTCTATTTCATTTATTACTTTAAGCTGGTCTCATTACTAAATCTATCGGAGACTCCTCAGTGACGATATGATTAATGAGATTTTGAATACAGGTTTTCTTTTCCAAAGATAATTGAGAACTTTCCTAAAACTAGACATAATGTATTAGTCCCTTTGACGGCGAACTGAAGCTCATAGAAAAATGCTGCTGGTTTACGAGCCACCGATGACCCGCCGATGACCCGCCGATGCCCCGCCGACGACCCGCCGACGCCCGCCGACTCGACGACCAGATCGCGTCCTCTTGCCGAAAGCACAACAAAGACGACGATAACGACGCGCAGCGACCGGCGCCGGCCGCTCCCAAATGGCGTCACTCACCGCCCGCGGCTTACGAGCTTCTGCCGAACTAGTAATAGTAGTTGTAGACACAATTGTAGTAGTAGTAGTAATAGCAGTAGCAGTAGTAGTAACAATATTAATAGTATTTGTCGTCGCCGTCGTCGCTGTTAACATCGTCGCCGTCGTCGTTGTCGCCATCGCGGTCGTCGCCATAACCGTCGTGGCCGGCGCCATCTTGGCCGCCGTCGTCGTTGTCGCCGTCGCTGTCGTCGTCGACGTTGTGTCGTCATGGTCTGCATCGTCGGCGTCATCTCCACCGCCACAGTCGTCGTTGTTGTCGCTATTGTCGTAATCGTCGTCGTACTCGCCATCCTCGTCGTTGTCCTAGTCGTCGTTGTAAGAGCCGTAATCGTCGTTCAAGGAAGGAGATGGGGAACTACCTCCCCTCGGTCTGAAAGGGTCCCGATCTTTAGAGACCTTGTTCAGATCGATGTCCGCCCCTCCCCCGCCCCGTGCTATATGCTTCATGAAATTTCCCGTCCTTAACCTCAACAAAACCTACAAATTACGTTAGTGTGTTGGTGTTTATCCCAATCGACAAATTATTTCATTAAAGGAGCCCCTACGCACACAGCTTCGTAATGAAGTCATCTAACTAGAACAAAATCTACCCAAAGGTGCCACGGCTCGCCTTTCGCCAGACGATTCTGTTCAGCCCCGGGTGATGCCTTCTGCTCCATAAAGGGCTAATGAAGTAACGACCTTATCGACGTGGGGTTCCAGTCAACACCCGTGCCTCTTATGTGGTCTCCTGCTGGGGTCGCTGTAGAAGCTCCCAGTGAGGGGAACCTTCGCCAGGCTACCCTCCGATATTTTCCACCCGTTCCTTCCTTTCCACCGAAATTTTGACTTCAGCTGAATAAAATCTTTGTATATTATATATATATATATATATGTATATATATATATATATATATATATATATATATATATATATACATATATACATATACACACGTATGTATACATATATATCACAGACAAAATAAAAATCACGAGCACTAGTTCTAAGCCTACGATACAGTGTTTCGTGTTTGTTTACGATTAAGATCTCTTTCAGGTGATTCAGCAGAACATAGAAAAGGAGGCGTGGCCGGGTGACATAAGAGCCATTCTGACAAAGGAGAAGGAATGACACATCTTATTAATCATCGTTAATTGGCTGACTGGTCAGTGACGTCATTAGTGTGGAGGGCAAGTATTTGAACGTAATACCAATAATAAATCTTAACTAAGTAAATATCAAAAATTCCTTCGAACTCGTACCAGTTGATTTCATTCAGTCGAAATACCAACCCCAGAAATTTTAAAACCTTGTTCCTAATTTCGTTCTCCATATTTATATCTTATGCAAATAATCGTGTCTGCGGTCTTCTGGTAAACTTTAATTTCTTAATATAATCAAGCTAACTTTTGTTAAGAAACAGATCTTCATC
>NC_134781.1:66714131-66736631 GCF_046742065.1 Oratosquilla oratoria | reverse complement strand
CAATCCATGTTACATACAAAAGACTCACTCTTACACGTATAATACTCCATCATATTCTGGTTGTATCGGTACGCCGTCGTGAGGTCCATGGCGGCCGCTGCACTTGGGTGCCGCAGGCCGAAAAGACCAAAGTTTGACGGATCCAGCTTGAAAGGTCTAACGCAGAAGGCGCCGCCGTCGTCGTCGTCGTCGTCGTTTTCGGTAGGTGGGGGGGAGAGGAGGTTTCTGAAGAAGCCAAGGTACTGCGAAGCGGTCACTATTCGATTTGTCACTCCCGCGGTCCCCGACGGGTAAACACTGGGCAGGACCTGAACTCCGAGGGATGGATCTCTGCCTGCCGCAGGCACGCAACACTCGAAACCGTAACGCACAGGAGGAGAGGAACCACTGCCCTCTAGTGGTTCTGCTCCTGGGGCGTCTTCCTCCTGGCCAAGCCCAGGGGTGGTGGTGGCGGGCGGTAGTGGTGGTTACCAGCGCGAGTGGTGGTAACGAGAGTAACTGATGGTAATGGTAGGGCCTTGGACAGTGCCACCACTGAACCCGTGGTCACGCTTGCTGGCCGGCCCGTGGACACGCCGCTTACAGGGATGTTAGCACTAGTCAAGCTTGACCGACTGTGTCGTTCTTATTTGAATATCTTTCTCGCTAAATCACGGTTTCCAGTCGGTGTCCGACGATTGAAGCGGTATAATTGAGGGTGGCTCGGCCCGCGGCCACCGACCAATCACCACGCGGGGCGGTGCTCCTTGACCCCGCCCACCACCTCCCGCCCCGCCCCATTGGTTCCTGATCTCTGACGTCATACCCACGTGACCCGCGCCGACCAGCAATCAAACGTCGTGGCCACAGCCCTCCATCCTGTTGTCATGGTAACCGTGGCCAGATTTGGCACTCAACGCGACCGAAAGGGCCCTGAGGTGACAGAAGGGTGGCACCCTGTGTTGGTCCTGCCAGCTCCCGGCACCGACATGGCTCCGATGCTGGCCACCGGACAGCGTGTGGATGGTGGACAAGTTACCCATCAAATGGCTGCGTTTCCCTGCTCAAACACGTTCTTTCGTAAAGCAAACGTGTTCTTTCGTTTGCCAAACGCGTGGCTCGCGTCTTCAAGGCTGCGCGTTGGCTTCTTGAGGGCAACTTGAACGTTGAGGACAGGCACCCGCGCTCTCGGTTTCAAGCGAGTCGACAATCAACAAGTTTGCAGATTATTAAGCCTCGCAGTTCTTCAGGTCTTGGCCGGGGCCGACTTCTGTGGGTCTCTCAGTACACCTCAAGGACGCAACGGTCTCAACTTTGCTGAAGAACAGACCCCTCGTTCGCTTTAACGGGGTTTTATGAAAATCTGCCCACAAACAAGATGTGAATGGATACACTATTTCTACATGTGACACAGTCATTAACAAACGATGAAATATAAAAATATAGACATGCATAAAATGTATATATATATATATATATATATATATATATATATATATATATATATATATATATATAAACGCAAGTAATACGAACACATTTCATGTATACATATATAATTAAATCCTTAAGTTCAACTTCACATACATAAATACATACATGTATACATATATTACACATAAATATATGCATGATCATGCATGCATATGTAGATTACATATATACAGTATACACACACGTACAACTATACAAACTCAAATAATACATGCATATATATTCATATCCACATGTATATATTTATGTGTATTTTAGAAATGCGGGCAAACAGGTGCACTAATTTACAGATGGAATCAAGCTTAAACAAAATGAATACTTTTGTACCTAAAGTCTTCAGCACACACACACGCACGTACATAAGCGAACACACACATATACGCAACACTGACCAACCCATACTTGAAATTGCTGCACGCGTCTTGCCCCTCCTCTACCTGGGTAGTCTGCCTTATATCACTTCCCTTAACAAGCTGTGCCTGTGTGGGTGAACCCCCTCCTCCTCCCCTTACCGGAGTCTCTACCCTAGGCTCGTACCTGCTGAGGTAATTGTAGGAAACAGTTGTGAACGCCCATTCAATGGTAGTGTAAATCTAGACCATTGTTGCCCTAATGCTCTAGAATGGACTAGCATAATAAGACTTCGGGCTATATTTTGTAGGAGGTAATTTTTGGTCAACGTATTTAAGAATATGAGGACAATTACGCTGTTCATCCTTTGTAAAGGAGTCACGCTACTTCAGAGGAAGAATGCATCACTATAATATAGTTCATTCAACTATTTGTGAGTGAGTGAGTGAGCGATTGAGGGAGTGAGTGAGTGAATGTGTGTGTGTGTGTGTGTGTGTGTGTGTGTGTGTGTGTGTGTGTGTGTGTGTGTGTGTGTGTGTGTGTGTGTGTGTGTGTGTGTGTGTGTGTGTGTGTCATTCTGGTCTTCGATCACGTGCTGACCTTGTGATTGATAGCAATTATCTTTCCGGATGAGCGTTCAGAGGCCGTATAAAGACCGATCTATGGAGAATGCTGTTACTTTTCACACACACACACACGCGCGCGCACACACACACACACACACACACACACACACACACACACACACACACACACACACACACACACACACACACACACACACACACACACACACACACACACACCACTCACAGACACAGTCACACACACTACAATTCCCCTTTGATAAAGTATACAGTAACGACGAATGTTATTAGTATAGCCTCTACTCCGTGAACGGGGCACGATCTTGGACCTTCCTTGTGAGAGTTCAAAACACTAACCACGACACAAGCATGTGCACGCGTGTGTGTGCGCGTGCGTTTGTGCACATGTGAGCATGTATATGCATGTGAGAGCATGTGTGGGTGCGAACGTGTGTGTGTGCGTGTGCGTATCAGTGTGATTGGATGGGTGTGTGTGCGTGCATACGTACATGTGTGTGTGTGTGTGTGTGTGTGTGTGTGTGTGTGTGTGTGTGTGTGTGTGTGTGTGTGTGTGTGTGTGTGTGTGTGTGTGTGTGTATGTGTGTGTAAACATATATGTAATAGTGTGTGCATACGTGTGCATGTGTAAATCATATTTTTGTATACGTTTGTATTTCTGTGGATTGGTTTGTGTGGATGTTCTTGTGTAACTGTTTAGTGAGTTTGATCATGTCCATCTTGGAGTGGTCTGTGGGGGTTTAATTATCCACATAACCCCTTACTTGTATATAAATAGTAACTGATTGCGGGTGATAGTTTGTCCTAATACATCTTCTCTTCCTTAATAATAGTCATTATCCTAACACCTGTCCCATTTCTGCGCATGCGCGGGATATTAATAACAAATCTCCCGATTTGCAGTGGTCTTCTTGAAGCTTGACCACATGAGTCCCGCCGGGCGCGGACGGGCTCTTCCTCTGCCACGGACGGCCTCCACCCCGCCGCCGCCGCCGCCGCCGCCGGTCCCCTGCTACAGATGGACTCACCCCGAGAGACTGTGTTGGTGAGTTGTATAATTGCCGGGATTAATAACGCATTACTTAAAGCAGAATACGTAACGAGTGGCGGGCCCCTTTGCGCGAAGGCGAAGGCGGACCCCGACCCTTCCTGCCGCCTTTGACCAACCATTTGCCATTCCGGGCCCGCCTGCTCGGGAGGACGCTTCTGGAATAAGAATGTGAAGAGACCCCGGGCGAAGCCAGACTCGAACATGTGTACACATAGACAAACACACAACCAGGAATGAAAAAATGTAACATAAACGTAAGTAAAGTTATAGGCGAAACACATTAGAATGCATATAGAGGTTCACCCTTGAACATAAATATTGCGATAAGCATCGTTCATATAACAATGCCAAGTGTCTTCGACAAACACACATAAACATAAGCAAACAAGTACGCGCACACGCGCATGAACACACACACACACACACACACACACACACACACACACACACACACACACACACACACACACACACACACACACACACACACACACACACACATAAAGAGTGCACACGGGTATAGAATTTAGGTACGTGCAATACGCGGACAATTAGAGACAGTCTCACACAAAAGCCCATCCATACGCACACACGCACGCACACACACATACAATAGTGTACGTACAATCAACCACGTACACACACACACACACACACACACACACACACACACACACACACACACACACACACACACACACACACACACACACACACACACACACACACACGCAAACTACATACATGTATATATATATATATATATATATATATATATATATTATGCATATTATGTTTATATCCTACTTTGTATTTTATATTAAGAGGCATCTATAAGTCCTCCCTTGATAACTAATTTGGTAATTCCCATGACAATAGGAAAAATGACGGAATCACTGCTGTTGTCACTTTCCTTTCCAACAAGGTAGCACTCTGAATATTCTATTGTAACAAACGTCCGACGATTGAATTCAGCTGAGAGGCGGACCAGACACTGACGGGTGTTTCCATGGACAGAAAGCCTAAGCATTTACGTAATGGAATCAACTTGTCGATTAAACATATTAAATATGCCACTATGTAAGCTCGTGGGTGTGTGTGTGTGGTGGGGTGGTTAATTTCCGTATGTAGCAACATCCTCTCTGAGGTGAATGAAATAGCCTGGCGACAGGTCAGGTCAAAGGGAAAATGTCACATGGTACCGAAGAGGTACCTTCTGACACTCTGGAAAGAACTGATCCAGCGAGCTTCGATTACTCCGTCCCGTACTGGCTGGCATTCTGCTTTTTATTCTGGCTGCCTCCAGAATATTTGATTTATATGCGCCACATTCCTTTGGTAACGAGCTTCTAGGGTACAATACTCAATGGCACGTCATCATTAGAGACATGTTACCAGGATAAGTGCATTTTCTCTCTTCGATTGTTTACTTTATCAAAACTGTCTGCAAACGTGTGTATAGACATTGGTCCACGTCTTTCTTACAGGAGGGGAGAGGTTTTGTAATTCTATTTTGGCTGTCGCCAGGCGATTTTATTCAATTGTGTGACCCCTTTGGTAGGGGAGAAACATAATGCCACCCTTGTTATATTTGCACGCGGACAGTTGGCAACCCTGATCTTATCGAAGCTGCACATGTGTCACTTGTCCTATACAGGTTCAGATATCACACATGATTGGCCATACGGACTTAGGTTCGAGTCCCAGATAGTGGTGACTGCCACTTGCCCTGGCTGCCTCTAAGGTGACGGCTTTGGTTGTGGATAAGAGTTTTGTTTATTCATTTTATATATTTATTTATTTATTTATTTATTTATTTATTAATTAATTTTTCATTCATTGATTTACCTTTTTATCTATTTTAATTAGATCTTAATAGACAGATCGATGCGGATGTCACATCTTAATGTTTATCATTTCTTTTCGAGTAATACTTCTCCTATGGCATTACCCCTCATAATATATCACCATTTTCATAACTTAGCTTGTTTACTCTTTTCCTCGTGACATTTCCTTTCGCTCCTATTTAGTTTACTTATTGCTTTTCTCCTCTCCTCTTTCCCATCCCTTGCTCCAATTCCTTCCGCTCTCCTTCTCACTCACTCTCCTACCTACACTCCCACCATCCCATCCGCAATCCCACAGTCCCTCTCAGTCACCATACCTCCTTTACCACACTCCTTCCTTCCTCCCTCCCTTCCTTACTTCCCATTCACTCTACCTCTTTAACTTCACTCTCTATTTCCTTTCCTCCTTCCTTCCCTCCCGGTCATTCTAATTCCTTTCTCCCTCTCTCTTTTTTTCCCTCTTTACTCCCTTCCCCCTTCCTTATCCTCTCTCCCTTCCTCCCTACCTTCTAAACATCCTCCCGCCTCCCCTCCTTTCCCCTCCCTCCCGCGCTCCCTCTCCCTCCCCCATTCCCTAACCATCGTAAATCTAAAGCCAGCAAACATCCCTGAGGGACAAGTCACCCCTCGTCCCAAAAGTCCCTATCTGGGCCCGGAACATATGTCTCCCTCATCCCAAACTTGCGTTCATTGCCCTTATTGTACTGCCGCCGCGTCCGGGGTTCCGGGCCACAAGGACACAAGATCCCGGATCAATTCCCACCGCGGGGACCCTTTTAGCATTGAAATGGGCAATGTCCCGTGCGATGTTCTTCCGTTGATAAAGGGCACGGGTGAGGGGCAAATACATTAGGTGGATGTCCTTTGTAGGTGTCTTTACTTGTCCAAAGGTGGCCTTAGTTGGCCTCCTCGCCCGTGTCCTTAGATTCTATCCTTCATTATACTCATTCATCTTTTCTCTCCTCCATTTTTCATTCACTCTTTAGCCATTGTCCTTTGTTCATTCATTCCCCTGCTTTCTCATTCTCTCCTTTTTATTTTGTTTCCTTTTGTGTTCTTTGTCTTCACTATGTTTACCTAGTAATAACTAGTGGGGAATGAAGGGGTAAACTTCTTTTATTTTTTCTGCTCCCACCTCCGAAAAAGGTGCAATCATCTTTAAAAATCTATAACTAGTGTATGTTAAAAATATATATTTTAGTGTTTGATATATACTGTATTCGTCACGGAACTTCTCTGCAGAGAAATGAATCAAATAGTAATGTATGTGAAATGTTTTATTACTTTCCCGGCTGACTGCTTGCAAGACATTAGTGATTTACTTATTCATCTACTTATTTATTCATTTCCTTATCTACTCATCTATCTATTATTTATATATTTATCTATTTATTCATTTATCTGTTGATCTACTTACCTATTCAATTATTTATCTAAATATGTCACATTTATATATTTATTAATTTATTCATCTATTTACCTATTTACGAATTCAATTATTTATCTACATATGTCATTCATTTATATATTCAATTATTATTCATCTACTTACCTATTCGCCTATTCAATTATCTAAATGTGATTGATTTATATATTTACTTATTCATTCTTATATCTGTTGATTTGGTTTTGCTTATTTATCTGTTATTTCATTCATTCATTTACTTATCTAAGCGACACGTGTCGTAATATTCTCAGTGTTGGACAGCAGACGCCACACAAGCTGCGGCGCCAGGATCTTGGGATCAATCCGACTAAAGTGTCTCGCTGTGGTTCGGTCGGTGTCGTTTCCACTTCATGAGTACAAAGACCCCGGTGACTGTCACTTACCCTGCTGGTCTGGGAACATAGCATATAAGGCAAAGGTGACAGCTTTGAAGTCAGCTGAGCGTCTTTTGTGTGGATTTCTCAAAATCCCCCTTCCCCCCACTCTCAGTAGAGATATGTATTCCATACATGTTTATTCTGGCGAAAATCCAACGAGTTAATTCAATTGAGGGATAAACTCGGGCAGAAAGGTCAACACCCAGTTCTGTTCCTGTTAAAAAAAAAAATAATAACCCTGTCAATGTATCGATAAGGCTAATCTATTTATCTGCCCCGTCCCCGCTAGGCGACGATTATGGGTGTCGACCCTGAAGGTACACACACGGCACGTGCACTCTGATGGGGCACATGTTTGTTAACACACGCATATATATACAGGGTATACATTGTATAATTTACACAAACACACATATATACACGTACGTACGCACGCACGCATAGGCACGCACGCACGCACACACACACACACACACACACACACACACACACACACACACACACACACACACACACACACACACACACACACAAACACACACACACGCGCGCGCGCGCGCCCCTAAGTTTTGGTGGTGGTGGCGATGGTGACGGTGATGATGGTGATGGTGATGATGGTGATGATAGTGATGATGATGGTGATAGTGGTGGTGACAACGATGATTCTGATAATGACGATGATAGCGAATCAAAATATTCACAGGACCTGGCGGTTGACCGCTTGCCCGTCATCTTTTCCCAGTGGCCCTCTCTATCTCAAATCCTCCTCCTCCTCCTCCTCCTCTCACTTCGCTTCAAAGCTCTAGGTTCCTCTGGTAATGCTCGAGCATGGACCTTTATCTAAGGCCGTCCGTGGGTGAGGAAAACCGTTACTCTATGAAAAAAGTATATCGAGCGAGTCTCGCAATGTTTATCTAAAAATATAAACAAAATAATTTTATCTTGACCCAACCCACTCCTTTATAAATTTCCTTCCTCATCCTTACCAACTTTCCATTCACCTCCAACACTTCCTCCAGTTCTTCCGCCTCCACTTCCTCCTCCTCCTCCTGCTCCTCCCCCTCTTTATCCATCTCTTCCACTATCTTAACCTCCTCTTCCTCTTCCAGCTCCACCTCTTCTTCTTTTACCTCCACAATTTCCACCTTCTCCTTCTCCTACTTCTCCTCCTTTTTTCCACGTCCTCCTCTACCTCCACCTCCTCCTCCACCTCCTCGTCCTTCACTACCTCCTCTACCCCCTCCACCAGCCAACCACCACCACCCCTTCTAGCTTTGGTTCTCTCGATGACATATTATTTCATCTACCGTTTTTGCCGTCTCGGAAAATGAGAAAACAATTGGAAAACCCGTAAAAGCTTCTGGGAGCGGGTCTTTGATGCTGAGTAATAAGTAAGGTTCCTCACTGACGAGTCGATCTGGACTCGAATAGTTTCGTTCATATATATATACACGTGTACACACACACACACACACACACACACACACACACACACACACACACACACACACACACACACACACACACACACACACACACACAAACACACACACACATATATATATATATATATGTGTATATACTTACTGTTTGAATACAGTGACCGTATACTCTTAGATCTTGAAGCATTTCATCAGATACCACACTATCGTACTACAAAATATATTTTCTTTAATCTGTGTTTCAGAGAGACGATCAATAGTTTAGTAAATAATTGAATATGAAAATCACTTCCTTTTATCTTGAAGCCATTACGAAAAGCTGTTATGGTATGGTGGACCAATCATTTTGACATCACTTGCTACAGTTTCTCTCTTTTCCGTCTAATCATTTTGACGTCCGTTGCCTCAGTTTTCCTTTTCCTGTTCCATCAGAATAATACAGCCCTTGTCCGGAACCGCGACGCCAGGAATGATAAAAGGAAATCCTTCATCCGAAGACGTGCAAACGCGACTTCGTCTTCGTCATCCCCTTTTTTTCCAAAAATTACTAAAAGAAAAAAAATCCACGCAAGCTATCTAACTACTGCTGTATATTCCTCATTACCCATCACATACAACTTTGTCGCCAACCAGAAGATGAGCGGATTATTGCAGGAATATAAATTCTTGTGAAGTCTAATGCAGGAGACGAGACACGGCCTGTTTCTAATTAAAGTTTGGTGGCAGGTTTGAGTATTTGGCACAGACCTGAATGGAGACAAGACCTTTTATCCATATTTTTCTTTGCTCTATATTTATCATAAAACCTTCACTTTCGAATTTCGTTCTCAAGTATTACTTATCATACATTTCTATTTTAATGGGATGGGTATATTATTTTTTACATACTGTTGTTATATGCATACGCAAGCAATGTATACATACGGTATATATTGTATATATACATGCATTCACTGTTTGTGTGTACGAGGTCACACGCAATTTTATATACTCATATATATATATATATATATATATGTATATATATATATTGCATATGTTTATGTACATCAGAGGATATAAACCCACTGGAGTTGAAAATTCGTACCAAAGTGGATCATTGACACAAAACAGATGAAGGTCGATGGTTGTGGGTGGAGGCAAGGGAGAGGTCTCCCGATCTCTTTTTTTCCCGTAGCATCGTTGCCCTCTGGAGCCAAAACTGCTAACCTAGCAACACTCCGCTAACAAACGACTTCCTCGCCATCTAGCATCGCGACGTGACCTCGAGAATGTAACGACGATGATGAATGAATCGGTAAAGGTGATTATCCAAACGAACAGTGAAAGTTGGACCAGATTAAATGGACTATAGAGGTTTTGAGAACTGCTAAGAGAAACTGCTGGGAATAAGCGATAAAGTATAGACGACTTGAACATTGCTTAGAAGAATAACGACGGCGGGAGCAATGAAATATAGACGACTTAAATACTGTTTAACCTCTACTGGGAAAAACCACCGCCATTTCTTATTCGAAAGGAAACTCTTTTGTATGTCTACCATGGTCATAGTATCAATTCTGAACCGCTCAAAGAAAGTTTAGAAGACCAACGAGACAACCTGGGAGGGATTATGTCAAGAGAACCAGTTTGTAGAGATGAGATGGCCCTGATGCCTACCTGGGAACTAGACAGGGTGTCTCTTCCAGGACAATGTATATTGAATCTATCTATATATCTATGTGTCTGTCTATTAATCTATTTGCATGTCACTCTATCAGTTTTTTTTATTTATTTATCTATCTAAAAATCTATTATCTATTTACCCATATACATACATGCATGCGTGTTGAATGAAAGCAACCTAAAAAGCGAGTAGACTAAATGACAAATGAAAACTCGATTTCTATGAAAAGCAAACGACCCACGGACCCAAATGGATTGTGAGGGGAATTCCCGGTTAGGCGACCTTTGTCAGCGGCTCTTCGATTCGGGAAGCGGTCATGAGATGAAACAAAGGACACCAAAGGAGGGTAGAGTAGGATAAAGGACTGAGAAATAAAGAAAAAAAGAAAGAAAGAAAGAAGAGGGAGGAGGAAGGAAGAGGGAAGGAGGAGGGAAAGAGGGAGGAAGGGAAAAGGGGGAGGATGAGAGAAGAAGTAGAGAGGAGAGAGGAAGGAGGAAGGGAAAGGAGGAAGGAGGAAGGAGGGAAGAGGAATAGAAATATGATAGAGGAGGCAAGAGAGAGATAAGAGAGGTAAGGAGTTAGGGGAGGGGGAGAGAGGAGGGAGGGAGGAGGGAGAGAGGAGGGAGGAGGGAGGAGCGAGGTGGGAGTGCAGAGAGGAAGGGAGGAGGGAGAGATTAGGGAGGGCGGAGGGAGGGAGTAGGGAAGGGATAGGGAGGGATGAGGGAAGAGGGCGAAGGGAGGAGGAGGAGGAGGAGGAGGAGGAGGAGGAGGAGGAGGAGGAGGAGGAGGAGAAGGAGGAGGAGGAGGAGGAGGAGGAGGAGGAGGAGGAGGAGGAGGAGGAAGAGGAAAAGGAAAGAAGCGGGTCTGACACGATAATCATGCGAGAAGTGATGTTGGTCGAGCCGCCGGTCGGGGGGATGTCGTTAAGGGGAAGATGATGCATGTAATCACCTCTGATGAAACCTTTACGACCTGTATGGAGCCCAACAGAGCCCCCGTCGACATAACTACCCTCGGGAGAGTCGAGGTCAAGCCCTCGAGAGTCGATGAAATGCCCCAAAAAAATGAACAGTTGCAGGTCAGGGGATTTTTGGAAAGGGAAAAATTAGTAAACGAGCGCTACTGAGGAACGATACAGATTAGTTTGTTTGGTGAAGATCATCTCTTCAGTCATTTATTTGATTATCTATTTGTCTGTTGATGTTCAAATATTTCTCCACAATGAAGGGACGGAAAGAAATGTTTCGTTATTGATGTTTGTTTTGCTTATGATTGATTTATTCTTTATTTCTTCACTTGATGTTGATAGTGGATTTATCTATTTTCTGTTCCCTTATTTCTATATGCTTTTCTTCATTTGTATATAGATCTATTTACTATTTATCCTGATTATTTTTTCTTACATTTACCCTGCCAACATCTTTCCCTACCTTCATCTCCCTCCTTTCCAAATCTCTCCATCCAGCATTTCACCATGTCAACACCTCCCACCACCAACATATCCAATCACCAATGTCTCCTACTGCCAACATCATTGTCAACATCTCTGCCAAGATCTCTTGCCAACACTTCTGCCAATACCTGCCCTGCCAACACTTCTGCCAATATCTCCCCTCTACCAACATCTCTTCTACTAACATCTCATGTCAACATCTCTGCCATCATCTCATGCCAACATATTTGCCAACATCTCCTCTGCCAACATCTCGGCCACGCCAACATTTCCCCTTTCCAACAAGCAGCGTACCCCAGTCCCCTTGACCCTTGTTTGTTTGTTGTTTCGTTTGTTAGATGGTTTGACATAAGACTATGTTAACAATAACAAGTCTCTTGCGGTCCTCAGTAAGGTCTATTTTGATGTTTTAGTTACACTTTGTCCTTTTACATTCTAGAACAGTTGTCACTTTTTAAATCTTTTGTTTTGGTCAACGCCAGATAATGTCAACCATTTTAGTAGAATGCCTATGTGCATCTTCAACAACATTCTATGCAGCACCTACATCCTATTCCTCCAAGTTTCATCCCATCTTCCAAAAGCAACACAGCTATTGAACGCCAACAGACATCACCACCACTACAAACCACAAATTCTCCTCGTGAATCAGATCTCCAGAGGCAACGGCTGTGACAGTAATATCCCTCGAAGGGCCGTCAGTATCCTCCTCCAAATCATCCTCCCCTTTCCCAACAGCAACACTAACAGCAACGCTAACACCAACATTAAAAACACCATTATCCCTAACACAGACACCAACAGTGACGCTGACTCCAACACCAGCATCAGACTCCAGCAAAGCACACCACTAACCACAAACACCCTCGCAAATATCTCCAGCAACAACATTTTACAGAAGCTTCTTTTCTGAAACCTCGAATCGTTCAATAACAACCCACGAAAACCCATGAGCTTCCAAAAGCAACATCCCACGAATCACTAACCTAAGATGACTCATCCAACATCCCACGAAGAGCCAAAAGCACCCGATATATCAACTCGAATAGCTCATAATTAACCCAGAAAACGCCTTTACCAGTTGACCTAAAAACTTGAATTTCCTTCATTAACATCTCACGAAGCACCTTAAACACCAGATCTGGGATTTTGCGACTTGACTCTCCATCACCTGACGACACGCCTTCAGCATCCGACTTACAACCCAAAATCCACCCATCCCCGAAAACGCCATCAACATTCGACCTAAGATCTGGAAAAATCACGCTTTAGCAGCATTCCACGGAGCGCCGCGAGCATCCGCCGCAGGAGCTCGAGCCGAGCTTCCCAACACCACGAAGCTCGCCGGAGTGGCTTCCGAAGCAACAAGACGGGCAAGATGGCGGCAAAACCAAGGCCTTATGGGTAAAAATGGCTTCCTCCTGGTGTTTCACGCTCGCCTGAGCGCAGCCGACGCCGAGCGACGTGTTTGAAATTGTGAGAGACTTCGCCATTTTCAAAGTTTTGCCTTGTGACGCGACGGGCTAAGCGGCGTCTCCGGATTTATGATGGAGGAGGAGAGAAATACTGTAGAAGGAAGGGTCGTGGAGGAGATGGAGGACAAGGAGGATGAGGAAGTCGATGAGGTTGAGGTTGAGGTTAGGACTGAGGTTGAGGATGAGGTTGAGGCTTAGGTTGTGCTTGAGGCTGAGGTTGAGGCTGAGGTTGAGGATGAGGATAAGATTGAGATTTATGCTGAGATTGGTGTTGAGGTAGAGTATAAGGATGAGGATGTGGATATGGATGAGGATGAGGGTAAGGAATGAGGAAGAGGAACAGAGTTAAGAGGAACAGGGGGAGAAAGAGGAGGGGGGGAGTGCAGACAAAGAGCACACGTTCCAGAGGGTTAAAGGGAACATAAGAGACGAAAGAAGAGAAAGTAAATGGAAAAGATAGGAAGAATGGAACGAAGAGGATGATGAGGCTGGAGATGAGGAGTTGGAGGAGAATATGGGAGGTGCGAGAGGAGAAGCCTTACGTGAATGAAGACACGAAAGAGAAGGAAAAGGGAGATAAGAAAAAGACAAGGAAAACGAGACAAAAAAAAGGGACTGGGTAGGTTAAAGAATGAGAAAGATGTGTGAAAAGAGGAACCAAGAGGGAGATGAAGGCGAAGAAATGGAATAACAATGGAAAACAAATGAGAATCGCTAAAGAGGTCGATGAGGAACGGAAGTTTGAAGAGACAAGAGCGAAAGAAAGACAAGAGGAAAAAACTACAGCGAAGGAACTGCAAGATACCAGTGGTTTGAGAAGAGAAGATGAAATGACAGAAATATAAAGAGAGGGAATAAAGATTATTGACAGATGAGGAGATAGCATAGTATAAGAAAGAAGATAAGCAATGGACCGGAGAGGCATAACATGAGGATATGGATTAAGACAAAGTATGAAGGAACAAAGAGAAAAGAAGAATCTCGAAGGAAGAAGGCCAAGAAGTCTGAAGAAACGTATGGGCGGGGGGCGGGGGACAGACGAACGAGGCAGCAGGGAAAAGTCCGTCCTTCAAAGCAAAACCTCCTTCTTCCTTTCCCATCTTCCTCCCGTTTCCATTTCAAGTCGTTTTTCTCTCTCCCCTTCTCTCTTTCTCTCTCTTTCTCTCTCTCTCTCTCTCTCTCTTTCTCTGCCTCTCCTCTTCCTCCTCCTCCTCCTCCTCCTCCTCCCTCTCCTCCGACCAGTTTCTTTCTTCTTTACCTTTCATCTTTGCTACGTCATCCACCTCCCTTCCCGTTTTTTTTTTTTTTTTTTTTTTTTTAGTTTCACCGATTTCCTGCATCCTGTCACCGATGTGTCTCATGCTCTCGATCATACATTATTCCTCCTTTGTCAGTTTGGCCCTCAGTTCTCTCTTCAGAAATTCTTTTCTTCTCTTCTTACGTGTCTTGCCCTTCTTCCTCCACTTCCTTTACACTTCCTCTTCCATTCATTTTGTGTCCACAGTCTCGTTCTTGTCCTCTTTCTATCTTCTTGACTTCTTCCATTTATCTTCCTCCTCTTGTCTTTTCTTACTCTTGTCTTTGCGATTCCCCCTCGCATCAGCCACCCCCCAACCATTCCATAAATAATTCATTTTCCTTCTCTTTGTCATACCAACAACAGTTTATTCATTTTAACTTGGCAAAATTCCATCTATGATAAGAAATTATATTAGTGGTTGGAATAATGATATTTCCAAAATGCACGTATTCGCATAAAAAAAAAATGAAAATTTGAAAATTCTGAGAATTTCAAAGCAACTAGTCAGCACCATTAACAATAAAAAACTCCACCTGGTTAAAAAAAAAAAAAAAAGTGGTCACCCTCGGTCTGTTCTCCCACCTCCTTCGTCTTGCCCCCTACCCCCTCCCCCTCCCCCTCCCCCCCAAGATATTAATCGGTCTTTCTTCACCCATCGTTAACCTCCCCCAGAATTCCGCTAATCCTCTTCTTCAGACAAGAAGGACTCTTGGTAATTACAGACTTATGAGACGGACGTCTACTGTAGTCAAAATTTTGGGAGTTGGTGAGACGCTCAGGTCATCGTGGACTTACTCCGCAAAGACTTTATAAGAGAAAGAAACAAAATTAATTCAAAAGATCGTGACCTACAAAGGATTGTATCGCAAAAGTATTCTGTTGCGAACACTTTAACCTTATAAACAGAATCTATTGAGGAAAAAAAAAATACTGCTAAGTAAAACTTTGGTAGGTAGGTACCTGTATATAAAAAAGGTAAATGAATATATGAATAGATAAACGAACATGCAAATCGGGAATATTTGCACCGTTCTAGTCTCCTATTCCTCCCTCCTCTCTCCTTTCTCTTCCTCCTCCTTCTCCTCCTCCTCCTCCTCCTCCTCCTCCTCCTTCTCTTTCTTCTCTTTTTTCTTCTTCCTCTCTTCCTCCTGGTCTTACTTCTGCCCTTTCTTATCCCCATATTCCTCCTACCCTTCCTTCTCCTATTCTTCCTCCTCTTCCTCCTCTTCTTCCTCCTGCTCTTCCTTCTCCTATTCTTCCTCCTCTTCCTCCTCTTCTTCCTCCTTTTTCTCCTTCACCTATCCCCTCGTCCCCCTCTTCCTCCTCCTTCCTCTTCCTCCTCCTTCCTCTTCCTCCTCCTTCCTCTTCTCCCTTCTCTTCCTCCTCCTCCTCGTCGTTGTCCTCCTCCTCCTCTTCTTCCTTCTCCAGGAACTCTTCCCCACCAACTCCGCGTCTTCCTTTTTCCATCATTGATCGCCGTCTCGCAGAGCCTATTTTTCCCCCTTGCCTCTCCATTGTCCTCCTCCTCCTCCTCCTCCTCCTCCTCCTCTTCCTCTTCATCCTTCTCCTCCTCCTTCCCCTCCTCTTTCTTCCCCTCCTCCTCCTCCTCCTCCTCCTCCTCGTCTTTCTCCTCCTCCTCCTCATTTTTTTTCCTCCTTTTTTTCCTCCTCCTCCTTCTCTTTCTCCTCCTCCTTCTGCCTTCTTTCTATCCATTTTCCATTGCTTACTCAACATTGTTTTCTTCTTCGATTATTCCATTTTTCTGTTCTTTTCAAAACAGTTTCGCTTCTTTCACTTTATTTTATTTTTTTCGTGCTTTTCTTTCCCTTTCGCTTCTTATCCAACCTCGTTTCCCTCTTCAGATTCTTTATTTTCCTTCTTCCTTCCTCGACCATAAGTTCGCTCTCCATTCTGAAGAAGAGGAAGAGGAAGAGGAAGAGGAAGACGAGGAGTTTGGGGAAGAGGAGAGAGAGAAGGGGGGGAAGAAGAAGAGGAGGTGGAGGAGAAGGTGGAGGAGGAGGTGGAGGAGGAGGTGGAGGTGGAGGAGGAGGAGGAGGTGAAGGAAGTGGAAGAGGAGGAGGAGGAGGTAGAGGAGGAGGTGAATGAGTTTGGAAGAGGAGGAGGAGAATGAGGTGGAGGAAGGAGGAGAAGGAGGTGGAGAAGGTAGTGTTGGAGGAGGAGGTGTTGGAGGTGGAAGTGCTGGAGGAGGAGGTGGAGGAGGAGATGGAGGAGGTGGAAGTGCTGGAGGAGGACAGAAACCTTAGAGGAGGAGGACAAAGACAAGGAAAAGAACAAAAACAAGGACAAGAACGGGACAAGGAAGAATACAAAGACGAGTAGGAGGAAGAGAAATTGTGTGAGGAAGAAATGAAGTAGAAAGAGGAGGTGGAAGAGGAAAACTGAGAAAGAGGAAAAATTACGGAGGACGAAGTGAAGGAGGGGAGTCAATACGAGTTGGAGTTGGAGTCTGAGGAGAAGGTGGACATACAGGAGCCGAAGACGGAGGTCGTGCGGAGTTCTCGAGAGCTATCCAAAATCGAAGTAGTAAAGAGGAGAGAAAGAGAAGAGAAGAGGAGAGAGAGAGAGAAAGAGAGAGAGAGAGAGAGAGAGAGAGAGAGAGAGAGAGAGAGAGAGAGAGAGATACCAATTAATCCCTTTAACACAGTGACGTACTCTACATATTGTCTTCTGGCTGCCGACAGCCGATTTAATTCAGTCAAAGAGGGAAGACTCCAGGGGGGGTGAGGGGTAGAGTGGGGTCATGTTCTGAAGAGTACTTTGTCGTGGCGAAGAGTCGAAGTCGAGTACCAGCTCCATCACCTTTGGTCGTTGAAGACTTCAGGAAAGCCATGATGTTTGCATAAGAGTTAAACAGAGGTGTCAGATTTTGAAGATTTCATTTTGTTTGGCTCCAAAAGAGTGTAATTGTCTTTTTAAGATGGGTTACAGAGGTTATTTATTATATTTATGTATCTGTTCTATTTATGTGGTTATTTATTTACTTGTTTAGCTAATTTTATCTAATCATTAAATTAGATAAATAATTATCTTTTTTCTTGTCTTGCTCTTTCGTACCCCTCTCTACTCCCCCTTTCTCCCTAATTTCACCTCATGTTCCTCCACAGTACACACCTTGCCACTTCCCTCATACTACCACATCACTGCTTCCCTTCTCCCTCATAGTGAAACCTGTTCTCTGATTAACTTCGATTTTTTCTTTTTACTTTTTTTCAATCTCGTCACCCTCAATCTCTTCTTAGTCCCTTCCTCAACTCTCCCTCTCCCCTCCACCCCTCCCACTCTTTTATTACGATTCTTTGTTTCCTCCACGTCCTCAATCTTCCCCCTTTCCCCCTCTTTCCTTCGCAAGACCCTCTTCCCTCATTCATTATTTTTTTCTTCTTCGACGTGTCACCCTCAATTCCTTCCTCACTCACTCCCTCACCCACACCCTCAGCCCCTCCCTCCCTCCCTCCCTCCCTCCCTCCTCTCTCCCTCCCTCTCTCCCTCCCTCCCTTATCCACCACGGGGAGTTCCCCTCGCTTTACGACTCCAGCAGGAAGCCAACGCGGCGCAGAGACTCAAGTGTTGGCTCCAGGCGCCGCTCGAAGTTCTGCAGTGAGGACGACGGTGTTAAGCTGGAGGGTGAAGAGGAAGAAGAGGAAGAGGAGGAAGAGAGAGAAGATGAAGAAGTGTAAAAGGAAGAGGAAGAAAAAGAGGAAGAGGAATAAGAGAAAGCGGATGAAGAAGAGTAAGAGGAAAAGTGGGAGGAAAAGGAAAAGAAAGAGGAAGAAGAGGAAAAGAATAATAGGAAGAGAAGAAAGAGGTAAAATAAAAAGGAATAGGAGGAAGAGGAGGAAAAGGAGTAGAAAAGAGAGATAGAAGAGGAAGAAAATGAAAAGAAAGAGGAAAAGAAAGGCAGCAGGAGAGAAAAAAACATGAAAGGAGGATGAACAGGAGTAGGAGACAGGAGGAGGAGAGATCAAAGAGGAGGAGGAGGAGGATGAAGGAGGAGGAAAGAAAGGAGACAAAAAGGAGCCCCAACGAGGTTCCTGAAGAAGGGAGCTGCCAAAAACCCAGACTTGGTTCTCCTCCATAATACTGTTCCGCGTACGTGTGCTTGTGTGTATGTGTATGTGTATGTGTATGTGTATGTGTATGTGTATGTGTAAGTGTATGTGTATGTGTATGTGCATGTGTATATGTATGTATGTATGTGTATATGTGTATATTTGTAAGTGTATGTGCATGTGCATGTGCATGTGTATGTGTATATGTATAAGTATGTATGTGTATATGTGTATATTTGTATGTGTATGTGTATTTGCATGTGTATGTGTATGTGTATGTGCATGTGTATTTGCACGTGTATGTATATGTATGAGTTTGTGTGTGTGTGTATTTGTGTGCATGTGTTTGGGTACACGAATGTACGCGAGTATTTGACTGCTTGTCTCTCTCTATTCGTCTCTATTCCTTTTTTCTTCCCTCACCCCTCTTTCTTCCTACTCCCTCTTGTCTCTCACCAGTCTATCCTTTTTACTCTCTCCCTCTCTTTCCCAGCCCTTTCTCTTCCTATCGCCCTCTCTCCCTCTCCCTCTTCCTCTTCCTCTTCCTTTCCCTCTCCTTCTTTCGAAACATAAGGTGGATAAGACGCCTTGGCCAGACGCGTTCTGAGGCAGTCCAGGGTGACAAGCGGAACGTGAAGCGAGCACACAAAGCTTTGCTACAACACCAACAACAAAAACAACACTAACAACATCAGCCGCAGCAACAGCATCGAGAAGGGCAAAAACATAAGCAGCAGCAGCAGCAGCAGCAGCCTTAATTTAGACTATAACAATTGCTTCTGTGACAGCGGGTACGACAAGTCTTCAGGAGGAAGCGCTGTGTGTGTGTGGCGACAAATGTAATGAACTGATCTATACGAGGGCAAAAAGAACGCTCACATGAACACACGCACGCACAGGACACACTGATACACACACATATACGACATACACATTTGATATTATATTATGTATATACATATATATTAAATATACATATATATATATATATACATACATATATATTAAATATACATATATATATATATATACATACATACATACGTACATACATATATCCATACATACACGAGACAACAAAATGAAGCCCTACGCCCCTTCCAAAAGTGTCACTCAGTACGGAATAATGACCCTTTCGATTTCAATTTTCCTGGCTGTCACCAGACCATTTAATTCATCTTTGTAGAACCCCCTTAATTGCGAATGAACCAGCCGCTGACCCCTTTGACTTGACGAGTCTCTCAGCTGAAGAGCATCTTTCTGCTGGTAACCAGAAAAGCATCTGTATAGTCCACAAGAGTCGCAAAAGAGGAGAAAGAAAATGAAGAAGAAGAATTGAAGTGTGGCAGGGGACAAGGAGAAAGATGTCAAGACGCAGGAGGCAATAGTCAAAGGACAAGAAGTAGGAGGTAGGAAGCAGGAGGCAGAAGGGGGAGGGGGTTGGAAGAGGCAGGATGAAGTTGCAGGATGAGAGAGCAGAGGAGGTAAAAAACCAGAGGCAGCGCGGAGGTCTGAATACCTCTATGAGAGGCAGTCTCTTAGTAAAACAACTCGAGTCAATCCACTGTCATTTTTCGACACCCCTTCGACTTCGCCTGACGCCCTTCCTCCTTCGCTCCGTCTCCTTCAAGGACCGAGGAGGCATCAAACATCACACAGAATCACTTCGATCTGTATCACTATATTACCACATTCACAGCTCCCTTTCGCACCTGTTGGTGCTTTTCTTCTTACTTTGTTGATCACCAGAACACTCTGTGGCAACCCCTCGTTAACAGAAAGGCCGTAGCTCATCCTACAGAACGCCACATTCCTGAAACCTCACTGAGCGTTACTCAGATCTCTCTCTCAACCAGAAGGTGAAGTTCGAGAGCAGAGTCATCCTCTCAGTCATCCTCTCTCCCCCCCTCTCCTCTCTTTCTCCCTCTCTCTCTCCCTCACTCTCACCCTCGCCCCTCTCCTCTCCCCCTCTCCCTTTCCCTCTCTCTATTCTATACGTGTATACTTATAAAAATCGAAATGTATTCAAGATACTCTCCCATGTATCACACTCAGCCCCTAGTCTTCCCATGGGAATAGAATCCTTTAACGATAGTCAGAATGAAATATATAAACCGACCCTTCGGGGGCATTAAGGGGCCAAGTAATGCCAAGGCACTTGAAGAACTGCTGGTCGGAACTGTACAATTAATGCAAATTACTCGGGAGTGGGTGAGAACAGGCTTACCGTAACTACACACATTTGGAATCGGTGATATGTTTGCCTTGCTTGTCATTTTGTTTGATCTTTTTCCTACACTGTGTTGCACGCGAGTGCGTGCACCTGCACACACACACATGCACACACACACACACACACACACACACACACACACACACACACACACACACACACACACACACACACACACACACACACACACACACACACTTCTACTTGACGTGAAAATGTAATAAATTCTATCTGTTTACAGGGAAAACCTTTCATTGCCTCAGACACTTTCAATGGCATAGATGATATCTTCTTAAAGGATATTTGTATAGACTTTGTGTTATTTTCTCTTTTTCACTGTTTTAGAGCGGTGGCTTGCAGGTACAGATTGACTACTCATTAACGTACTAAAAGGGGGGTAATGGTATCCGTTGACGTGAATAATTCGTTGATTTGGAGTGGTTTTTGGGTGGCATAGTGATTGCACAGCACTAAACAACGGCACCAAATACAGCAAAACACCGCAAACACAGCTAATTAACGTCCGTTAATGAGAGGTCAATCTGTATCTTGCTATAGAATAATAAGTCACATACCCATTTCCTTGTCTATTTGATCTCGTTTCGCGTGGAGATGACCAACGACTCGAAAGAAAATTTGACAAATTTTCCAAAAAATACCCCCAGGTCTTGTGGTCTTTGATCTAATACTATAATAACTGAATTAGATTTTCCTTCAAAAAATTTCTGAGAGAGAAAAAAAAAAATATCGAAATAATATTTCTGATACCATCTCCATAATGTTTTATTTCCTACTAAAATCTTTCACATGATACTCGAGATTACATAAGAGATAATAATTTACCAGAAGATCTACCGAGGGAAAGTTTTGACCGAAAGTTTTCCAAAGTTCTGCTAAATGAGTAAGAAAACCTAAATGATCTCGGGAAAGATCACGAAAAGGTCTTTGGAGATTTGCTCCAACCTTTTCTATCTTTAGACATAAAAAGAATATTTCTCGAAAATTTTCGTTAAGGCTGGTTGGCCACAGCGTTTCACTAATTGAAAAAGAATGACAAAAAATATTAAAAAGATCAAATAAAATAAAAAATTATATATAGAACGAGAGAAACAAGAAATAAAATGAAAAAATAAGATAGAATAATAAAACAAACAATTTAGATAACGACAGAAAGTATAATAAAGATAAAATCTTAAAAGATCTTAAAAAAAAAAAAAAAAAAATCTGGTGCGCCCTACCAGTACATCAGACTTAGTTAAACAGATCTAAGCACCTTTCGCTAGATGAACCTAATTGAAAAAGAATTAAATCTCCCAAGAAGCTTTACAACAACCCTAGAAAAGGTAAAAAAAATCTTGGAAAGATCTCATTTGGTTTCTTTACAATTACATTCCATTACACAAGACAAAACTCCGCCATTTAGATCTCGAAAGCTTCTGATTTGTTCCACCACTACATCCTGTTCAATAATAAAAAAAAGAAAAAAAAATCCCTTAGTAGACGCAAGTGATGGGGAAGAAAGGGAAACAAAACCTTTTTCTCTTCCTCCTCCTCTTCCTCCTCCTCCTCGTCCTCCTCCTCCTCCTCCTCCTCCTCCAGATATTCTCGACCGCGCTGCCGAGGACGCAGGCAAAAACATCGAGTGTATAATTCTGAGGTTCTTCCCAAGCAAGACTCGACTCGAGGTTGGCTCACTGGACGTAAAAGAAG
>NC_134781.1:66691631-66709131 GCF_046742065.1 Oratosquilla oratoria | reverse complement strand
GAACTGAATAAAATAACCTGGTGATATATTGATAAAACCCGTAAAATAAATTGCCTCTAAGTACACACATCTTCCTCATCTGTGTCGAAAGGTCACGTGGTCATTTTTAGTCCTATATGCTTATACAGCCTGGGCAAGTGACAGTGACTGGTAGCTATTAGGGTGTACGGAGATGAAGAGTCAAATAAGAAGCTCAATGTACCGAGACATGTTCAGGGGCAACTTGTAAAAGAAGGGGGGCCCCGTTAAAGAATTGGTCCCTTATACACAGGGGTCCCCGTTCCCTAAACCTTAATTGGAACCTCACCATTCCCGAGTTCTACTCCCTCCCGTCAAGTTAGCTAATTATTATTTCCAAATCGACCCCAGCGTCACCTGAGAGTAAGAAGGACACCATTGTAGATATCACCTCCCCTCCCCCCCTTCTACCTAAATCATTCTTCACCACAGTTAATCAAAGTTTTCTAATGGGAATTTAGAACAGTACCCGGACCTATAAACTGTTTTGGTTGGTTTGACTTCTGCCTTTTATTTTCCGGCCGGGACTCCTTCTGGAAGTTCCTCACGTTCCTCCTGTGTGCCAGTCACTGGAAAAAAGGCGTCTACTCCTTTCTACGCGCTTCCACGCTATTCTACGCGTATCCACGCTCTTCTGTGCGGATCCACGTGCTTACACGCACATACACGCTCTTCTAAACGCATTCACGCTCTTTTACATGCATCCTCGGGTTTATAGGAACATCCACAGTTTTATACGGACATCCACATTCTTCTACTCGAATCCACTCGCTTACACGCACATCCTCGCTATTCTAAACGCATCCACGCTCTTCTACACGCATCCTTGAGCTTATAGGAGCATCCACGTGTTTATACGGGCATCCACGCGCTTCTACTCAAATCCACGCGCTTCTACGTGCATCCACACACTTGCACGCGCCTCCACGCTCTTCCACACACGATGGAGCATGCGTACGAGTGCCCGAGAATCCAAGCCCTTGGCGGGACCAAAGTTGGTCCATTCCCTGCAGTCCCCACCCCTCTGATGTCCCCTTTTCCTCTATTATGACCCCTCACTCCTCCCCTAAGAGCCCCCCTTCCCCTTCCCCTTCCCCCTCCCCTCCGTTATCGCCAAATCCTCTTTTATCTCGTTTCCTTCCTCTCTTCTCCTCTTCCGCTGTTTACTCTTGACACGCTCTTCCTCTTCTTTATCGGGTTCATCTCTTCTTTTTGTCATCTTCGTCTTCACCCCCTCTCGCCCCTCGTCCACCCCTGTCCTAGGTTCTTCTGAATGAAATTGTTTGCCCTTAGGCAGAATAAAGTCTGAAGGGTACGTTACTAGACAGAAAGGGTAAAAGTGAATGTATCAAACGTGTTTTCGTCTTTGGTTAAGCCTATCTAGGAATTGTAAAGTTAAATAATGAAAAAAATATATTCTAGTCATTAATGTAAAAAATTTGCTTCTGTGTCTTTCGAAATCTTTCCCCGTGTTTACCTTAGGTAAAGCACCGGGGTTGGGATATATATATATATATATATATATATATATATATATATATATATATATATATATATATATATATATATATATATATATATATATATATATATATATGTATATATATATATATTTACTATATATCAGTTGAAAGTCAGTCTGGTAACATATATGGTCTTTTGACAATTTCATTACCAAAAACAGTTTGGGAGCTGCCGTCGAAATAAAAAATCACAATGATGAAAAAATGATGAAAAAATACTAACCATCAAAACTCTATAGTTATAAACCCAAAATTTATTATCCATTTTTTTCATTGCCAAAATGTTGAATGTTCGTGTTTCACAGTGGTTAACCATTCTGAGAACGTAATCTTTTACTTGCTCTATTTGTTCATGAACTAAAGGGTATCTGCTTCATTACGTCATGTTTTTACATTCAGATATCAAGTCTATTATTCTCATCAGAAAAAGAAGCTTTATAACTCATGACTTCGTGTCGGCTTATCCTCATGAGATCACATTGTGTCCCAATCCTATGACGTCATGTCGATA
Source organism: Oratosquilla oratoria (assembly GCF_046742065.1). NCBI lineage: Eukaryota > Metazoa > Arthropoda > Malacostraca > Stomatopoda > Squillidae > Oratosquilla > Oratosquilla oratoria. The sequence goes on along the minus strand of NC_134781.1, from coordinate 66,707,079 downwards.
TTTCTGTTGGTTCAGCAAACAGACCGAGCGCCGTGGAGGTTTACAAAAGAAAAAAGAAAAAACAGCAACGTCAGGAAGTGTTGCCCATTCATTTGATAATTATTCATGCAACACATTTGTGATAACCACGTTGGAGCCGAGCATCACTCTTCCAACAAAAGGCCTGGTCATCTGTAGACGATGGAGGGAAATCAAATCACAACACGCCGCAAATTGCAAATACATACGTTAGACCTTTTTTCCCCTTATCTGGTAGTCTCTCCCTTCTCTTTGATCTGCGTTTCCCCACCCCCCCACGGCTTCAGCCCTATATCCACCGTCCAAATAGCATTGGGGCACTTCAAAGAATGCCGGAATTTGAATTATTTTGTTTTTTCACTGAAGTTTATGTTTCCCCCCCTTTTTTTCCATGGCGTCCCAGACTTTTTCTCTCTTTCCCCCTCCCCCTCCCCCTCCCCCTCCCCACTCTGATGGCAAAGCCTTTCCCCTTGTGACAGGCACGTGTAGGGCCGCCCCGGCCTGAGTGGTTGAGGGGAGAGGCACGCGCACAGAACAATATGGCGGATGACGGGAACTAGGGTGCAAACGCGTACATTAACTTACCTCGCTATTGCCTCTTTTCTTTGTTCATTTCGAACATCACGCAATTCTCTTACTTTGGGCCCTGTGTACCACTCTCCTTGCTTCGTTAAGAGTATCATTTCAATGCCAAAGGCGTCTTTCAGGGTAGTTTCAGAGACAGACGACTTCGGCAGAGTCCTCGAAGAAGACATCGACGACGACACGACGTCATGGATGGAGTCGGGGATGAGTGAAGGGTTTGGGTTTTGGTGCGATTCACGACGCAGTCGAGATGCACCGACGCGAACGCGACCAGAATGATCTTGAAATTCAAACCCATATGGGCGGGATGTTTTGGTTGGCGTAATAGGATTTGGCCGCTTCAATGAATTTAAAAATAAAAAGACGTTTTACCCCACGGGGCCGACCGGCCGCCGAGCTGATTGGAAACATTATATACCACAGTCATTACTCATCGAAGTCGCATTACAAAGGGACCAATGGGGAGGACTGTGGGATGGGAGCGTTAGGTCATGGGAAGGTCTAAGAATATGGGTGACTGTATATACACTATCGGAAGGGGGAATAGGGGAAAAGAAGGGGAAAGAGGGGGAAGGAGGGGGAAGGAAGGGGAAAGAAGGGGAAGAAGGGGAAGTAGTAGAGGGGAAAGACCTTGGGGGAAGGGGAAACTCTGCCCACCCTTCATCTTGATTATGATGTTTATGACAAATTACTGACGCAGACATAGACGAAGTATTACATCGCCGCAGCCGCAAGGGTGATGGGCCGCATGCGGCTTCAAATCTCATGTGAACTTTCTCACTGATGGATAAGATCGGCAATCTATTGACTGCAGGATTCAAAAGAAGTAGGATTTTTATTTCTTTTTGCAATGTGTATGTATGCATGCATGCACATACGTAAGTGTGCATGTATGTATATATGCATGTATGTATACATGTATGCATGTTTGTATATATGCTTGCATGTATTGTATGGATATATGCATGTATGTGTGTATGTATGCATATATATGTGTATGTATGTATGTATGTATGTATGCATGTAAGTATGCATATATGTATACATATATACATGCATGTATATGTGTATGTATGTATGCATGTATGTATGCATGCGTTTGCATGTATGTATTACCTTATGTACATATGTACATGTACGTATATATGTATGTATATCTATACATGCATATATATTCATATGGATATATGTGTACATACTTGCATATAGAGTATGTGTGTGCCTATGGGTTCTCGCTTTTAACGAGGAAGGAGCCCGTATGTGGGGAGTGGAAGTGAGAGTGGGAGTGGCAAGAGTAGGGGTAATAGGAGGGAAATGGGAGGGGAACAGGAGGGAGTATCTTCAAGTAAACCAATCCTGTGCAGGAAACGCGGAAGAGGAAAGGGGTACAAGAACTGTCGAAGGATGAGCCAAAGAAACGGCAGAGGAAGTGGAGGTCGGGGTAGCATCGCCCATGTGTCCACAAAGGGCGACCCTCAGGCGGTGGCATCAAAGGGCGGCACTCCAAAGTGCTACTCGAGGCTAGAGTGCTACTCAGAGTGACTGTGTACGGGCCAGGTCAACTGTGATGACGACCCCGACCTTGAGGGTGTTTGGAGGTCGGGTGAGGTCAAGCTTGAGAGTTCGCGCGATTTTGAAGTTTGTAGGGACAGTTGAGGGCAGACAGACTGACACTCAGGCAGAAGGGGCGGGGTAGAGAAAAGTTAGAATAGATAGATAAATAGATAGATAAAAAAAAATATATATATATATATATAAATATATATATATATATATATATATATGTATATATATATATATATACATATATATGTAAACATTGAATGGGTCCTAGTATTCATCAAGCACAATTCACTTTTATTCTAAGCCATCAACATCGAGGCACTCGAGGAGGCGTACATACAGAAATTGAAACGTGGTATATATATATATATATATATATATATATATGTATGTATGTATATGTATATGTACACACACGCACACATAGAATGAGATCTTCCTCCTTTACTTTGTGTTCTTCGTTTCCCACATGTCCTCCTTTCCTTGTCATATATGGGACGGGCAAGAATCCCCCCTTTTTCCAACAAATTCCCTTCTCCAAGTAAATCATCTCCCTTCCCATACCGGCTGCCAACAAACCTTCCCATAACGCAAGCCAATAAAAGAGGCCAATAATGCACGCGAGGCTCCACCCAAACATCATTCCACTTGACCCTCATCCAGCATGCTACGGTCCAGCCATTATTACACTTATTCTTACACTTCTGGGCAATACTGGAGTCCCTCATCCCCACATCTCCACCCTCCACCCCCGTCCCAACACCCTCGCCTTCCGGACGTTGTGTCCGGAGGCGCGCTTCGACCATCAAAAGACCATCGTAAGACCATCAAAAGACCCCTGCTGGACCCCGGGACTGACCGGTGCCACGCCTACGGGACCCCGGCCGCGAGGGTCAGGCACTGGGACCCATTGAGGGCACGTGCAAGGGAGTGCCGCCACGAGGGAGTCCATCAGGAAGTTAGGGCAATTCGGATGAAATGAATCACTCACGGGCAAGACATACAACTTCATTATATATTTTTCTATATATGTGTATACGTGTTTGTATTCTCCACTAATTAGTGTGTATGAGAGTGTGTGTATGTGTTCATGTGATGTACGTAACCACTTGTGTACATATGCATACATACATATACAGTATATATGTATATATATATATATGTATATATATATATATATATATATATATATATATATATATACAATGCATACGGACACGCACACACATGCATGCAAATTTTCTGAATATATAAGCATACATGTACATATCCATATACAGAACATACATGTACATGTACATATACTACGTTTACACGTTCACATGGCAAAGGAATGAGCTAAATATATCTGAACCAAGTTAATGTAGACACAATTTCACATTCCCTTTCCATACGAGCTTATTCATTTTCGTAATCAAGTTTTTCGCCGTCTTCAGATACAATCGCTCCGGCGCAACGCTCAGGCACAGGCCGACGATTGTAAACTTAAGAGTGAAACCTCAACACCACAGCCAAAGTGTTCGTTATTGTTCATCAAGTTAATTAGAACGGAACGCACTCCATCTGCCCTCCCCCTAACTCCTCTTTCTCACTCCCAACATTTCCTTCTCCACCTTATCTCGTTCTTCCCCAGCCTCCTGCCTCTCCTGCCCCCTCCCTCTTCCTCTACAAATAAGAATCTTTTTTATTATCTCACATGAATTTTGACTAACATTATTCGGTTATATATATATATATATATATATATATATATATATATATATATATATATAAATATATATATATATATATATATATATATATGTATATATATATATATAAATATATATAATACACATTTATGACAGCCATATTTACGTATACAGTCAAAATGTGGAACAGATAGAGCCAGACAGACAGACAGACAGACAAAGGAAGAGAGAGAGAGAGAGAGAGAGAGAAAAGAGAGAGAGAGAGAGAGAGAGAGAGAGAGAGAGAGAGAGAGAGAGAGAGAGAAGAGAGAGAGAGAGAGAGAGAGAGAGAGAGAGAGAGAGAGAGAGAAGGAAAGGGAGAGGGAGAGGGAGAGGGAGGAAGAGAGGGAGAGGGAGGAAGAGAGGGGGAGGGAGATGGGGAGAGATAGGGGGAGAGAGAGGGGGAGAGAGAGGGGGAGAGAGAGGGGGAGAGAGAGGGGAGAGAGAGGGGAGAGAGAGGGGGAGAAAGAGGGGGAAAGAGAGGGGAAGAGATAGGGGGAGAGAAAGGGGGGATAGAAAGGGTGAGAGAAAGGGGGAGAGAGAGGGTGAATAAGAGTGAGAGTGAGATTGAGAGTGAGAGTGAGAGAGAACGAACCTGAGTCTCGGAAGAACAAGGCCCCTGTTATGGCGAGGTGGATGGGGTCGTCAGAGAACGCGTCGTTAACCACACATGATGGAGCTGAGGGAAGAAGGCGAGGAGGGAGGAGGGAGGAGGGAGGAGGGAGGAGGGAGGAGGGAGGAGGAGGAGGGAGGAGTAGAAGGAGAAGGAGGAGGAGGAGGAGGTGGAGGAGTAGGAGGAGTGGAAGAAGGAGCGAGGAGAAGAAGGAGGAGGAGGGAAGAAGGAAGAGGAGGAGGGGAAGGAGGGAAGAAGGAGAAAGGAGGAAAAGGAGGGAAGAAGAGGAGGGAGGAAGAGGGAGGAGGAGGAGGAGAGAGGAGGAGGAAGAAGGAAAGAAGAAGAGGGAGGAGGAGGAGGAGGAGGAGGTGTAGTAGGAGGAGGAGGAGGAAGACGAAGGAGGAAAGAGGAGGGAGTAAGATGAAGAAGATATAGGAAGGAGGGGGGAGAGAAGGGAAAAGGGAAGGGGAGGGAAGGGGATTGAGGGGAGGAGGGAGGGTGAGGGAGTAGGAGGGAGAAGGAAGAAGAGGAGAAAGGTGAAGAGGAAGGAGATGGTGTCCAACTTGGACCATCTTCCCTCATCTGAACAAAATCCTCCTGTATTTGGTTCCTATAAGAGTGAAGAAGGAGGACGAGGAGGGAGAAGAGGACGAAGAGGGAAAAAGAGAGCAGGGAGAGGAAGAGAGAGAAGGGTAAAAGTAAATCCCAAACTTAATCACTTGAACATTTTGACATATTTCAAAGATAAAATTCTGGCAGGAGCTTGAGACGTCTTTTCAGGTTTATGCTTCCTCCTCATCCCTCCTCCGGATTGAACGGGGTAGAAATTGCTTCGATACACCTTGCAACAATTTATAAATCTTGTTCCGAATAATACAAGACGTTATTGTCTAAGCAAGGGAGTGGGAGTGGGAGGTGGGGGGACTAAAGACTTTTCGAAAATTGTTTAAACGCTGTCAGGTTATTAAAAAGAAAAGAGAGAGAGAGAGAGAGAGAGAGAGAGAGAGAGAGAGAGAGAGAGAGAGAGAGAGAGAGAGAGAGAGAGAGAGAGAGAGAGAGAGAGAGAGAGAGAGAGAGAGAGAGAGAGAGAGAGAGAGAGAGAGAGAGAGAGAGAGAGAGAGAGAGAGAGAGAGAGAGAGAGAGAGAGAGAGAGAGAGAGAGAGAGAGAGCGAGAGACACTCTGCAATATATTTCTTCCGACCAAGTGCCTCCCTTTACAGAATTCAATCTGGCTAATGCCTGACGAATCTACTCACCAGGGGATGGAATAGAATAAGTTATACAAACTATACATCCTTGTTTTATGAAGTTTCTTCTGACAATTCTTTATGAATAAGGCTCTCGGAGTTCTCAACAGCTCAACCTGTGGCTTATTTGTTATCCATAGTAAAACCAAGGAATGCACGAATGGCTCTGACCCAAGCGAGTGCAACGGTGCCAAGACTTTGTCATTTCTTACTGCTCCTGACGCTCGCTCGCGCACACACACACACACACACACACACACACACACACACACACACACACACACACACACACACACACACACACACACACACACACACACACACACACACACACACACACACACACACACACACACACACACACACAAGGAACGGACTGTATATCAACCTATTATCTGAACTGCTTTGGGTTCTGTTGTCCGATTTTTTTGGGTGACCCGGTCTTTCTTTTTCTTTTTTATGTGTCAGGTGGCTTTTGCCGACCACAAGAAAACCACCACAAAGCTTTTCTAGCCGCAGTTAGATGAATGATTCTTATGATAGAGAAGACTTACAAAGACAGTCTGATGTTGTGGATATAGAAGAGTTACAAAGACAGCTTGATGTTTTTGATAAAAGAAAACTTACGCAGACAGTGATGAAAGGAACACATATTAATTCTTTAAGGATTTTTTTTGTGGCAATTGACTACTGGGCTGAAGCATCTCTATTGTTAGTTTCTGACTATGCTAACCACTTTCGTACCGAGTGACATGTTGTCCCTAATTCATGGCCTGTCGCCACGCTATTTCATTCATTTCCGTGGTATCCCATTGATAATGAATTAGAATTAAATATTATGTATATGCATGTGCATATGTGTGCGTATTTACATAAATGTATTTACATAATTGTAATATCTAGTATAAGATCTATCCTCGTGAGACCCCGTCCCTATGGTTTCATGGTTCAAATTGTGTGTATGTGTATGAGTAGAAAGAGAGAGAGAGAGAGAGAGAGAGAGAGAGAGAGAGAGAGAGAGAGAGAGAGAGAGAGAGAGAGAGAGAGAGAGAGAGAGAGAGAGAGAGAGAGAGAGAGAGAGAGAGAGAGAGAGGGAGAGAGAGACGGGCAAGAGACCGAGATTGCATAAAGACCTCCTCTTCGGCAGTCCACGAGGCACTTGCATGGGGCCCATGTGGTGTGAAAAAGTCACTACATATATATATATATATATATATATATATATATACATATATATATATTTTGCATCCGACCTAGATATGGATTCAAAAGGTCTCCTGTCGGCATGCTTCGCCTTTGTAATCCTTTGTAATATATCGGCTTGGAAAGATTAAGTTAGATTTATGTTGGGTTAGTTTGGGTAAAGTTAAGCTTGGGCTTCTATAACTATGGCTTAGATATGTTTTTATCTATTTGTCTTCTTTGGGAGGGAAGGTGTACCTACGTGGATTCTTGAACTTACCTTTGAGTCTCGAGGTCTCTTTACACAGGAGAACGGCAGGTAAGGAGAAGTGTGAGAACATGGCCAGGCTGAGAGCCGCTGCCGTCGAGTCGCCGAAGAACATCATGGTGAACAGGAGAGTTAAAGGTTGTTCTTAAATTGTTCTTCCGTTTATGTTCAGTCAGCCGACTTATTAATCAGAACAGTTCTTAAGTATTGTTTTGGACATTGCTATTTTTCTTCTTTCTTTTTTTCTTTAGAAAATTCGTTGTTAGTTTCCGTGTTTTTTTCTGTTTTTTTTTTTCAAAATTAACTGAAATTTGAAAATCATATCTACAGATAGTTCTTCCTATTGGAAGTCTTAAAAAAAAAAAAAAAAAATAGAACAAAAAGCTCCAAAATAATTTTGGATACCAGAAACTTATTCATCGGAAGACGTTCTCGCTTCGAGTACTGAGCATTTTCGAACTTGATATCCCCAATAAAGAGAAACTCTTGTATGTATCAAGTAAACGTTATATAAGTGGCTTGTGGAACGAATAACATACTTCCAACCCTATAAGCAGAGGCAGAGGCAGAGGCAGAGGCAGAGGTAGAGAGAGAGAGAGAGAGAGAGAGAGAGAGAGAGAGAGAGAGAGAGAGAGAGAGAGAGAGAGAGAGAGAGAGAGAGAGAGAGAGAGAGAGAGAGAGAGAGAGTGAGGGAGAGAGAGAGAGAGAGAGAGAGAGAGAGAGAGAGAGAGAGAGAGAGAGAGAGAGAGAGAGAGAGAGAGAGAGAGAGAGAGAGAGAGAGAGAGAGAGTGTAAGTGTAAGTGTAAGTGTGAGTGTGAGTGTGTGTGTGTGTGTGTGTGTGTGTGTGTGTGTGTGTGTGTGTGTGTGTGTGTGTGTGTGTGTGTGTGTGTTATATTCCGGCAGCAAGAAGCTACCCCATAGCATACCCAACTGGTCAGTCTGTTTTATGATGCACTTCATCTTATGTACAAGATTTTGTCAACAACACAGTGAGGCAATGAATTTCAATGGGCTATGTTGGGACAATCGCCAAACAATTCCAATTTCGTTTGGGGTTCCCTCGAAGTGAATAGAATCGCCTGGCGGGGCCGAGTTGTTCCTCCTGTCATTCCATTCCATTCTCCCTCTTAGTCCTCCTCCTCCTCCCTCTCCTCCTCCTCTTCATCTTCCGTTTATTCCTCTTTCCTTTAACCTTTCTCCTGTGCCTACTTTTCTTTCTCTTTTCCTGTTCCTCTTCCTGTGGCCGTCCACACCTTTTGTGACCGACAAGGGCCAGGTCACGCGAGGTCAGGCGAGGTCACGGGCAATGGTTGCAGGTCAAGTTTCAACGTGAGGTCAAAGAGTCAGACCACGTGCCGAAAAGAGCAGCGCTAATTAGACGCGTATTGTCAAGGAGAGAGGTGGGTGCTGTGTTCCGGTGGTTAGCGCGCTCGGCCCGCGTGGTAAAGTTACTGGGTTCGAGCCTTGCCCACTACCCGCCCATTTCCGGGAAGGAGGAGCACCAATTGGATGCGTATTGAAATGAAAGAGAGAGGGGATTGGTGGGCCGGTGGACAGCGCGCTTGATCCGCTTGTTACCTTTTGCAGGAGAGAATCTTCCCAACACTATTACCAAATTTGGAGCGGACGGACTCGCTTCCTTTATCGTCCCCAGGGCAAATTTCTATTGGTCTCTTGATATCAGACATATAAGATTATTATTGGTAAGTGGGTAGCAATTGAATGGAATAAGCTTCCTGCTAAAACGATAGAATCTAATACAATTTGAAAATTCTGGATTCAGTTACTAAATTACGAAAAAAATATGTCGTAAGGCTTCCATCCAATTGATCTGTTTGTTCACCTGTGTGTTTGTCTATTTAAATGTGCGTGCGTTCTTTATATATATATATATATATATATTATATATATATATATATATATATATATATATACATACATGTATATATACTTGTTCGCAGCTCATTAACGGTCACACACTACATCCCCACACAATACCAGCAAACAAGCAATAACACAGTCCCTCAATTGTCACTTGGCGCCAATAACAAAGACATTAATGTTAGGAGCTAAGGACCACAACAGGCTTTGACGGCTCACGATGAGCGCTGGTCAGAGACTTCGACCCTGTGCGAGGTCAGACGATCACAATGGGCCCTCAGGTCACGTGGCGGCGGGTCATGTGCTTGTTAACGACCTGAGCTGAGATATCTTAATCACCAGAGATGGATGGACCGAGCGCAGTGTTAGTGTGACGACAGGTAACGAGTCTCATTGTTGAGGATCTTCTGTCCCGGGGTCGTTTCCTGGCTGAATAGAATCGTCTAGTTTTTGTCAAAAGGGAGTCTTTGGAGAACGTTAACGAGTTGAAATATATAGCTTTCACCCCTTTGCCTTCTTTTAAGTAATGGAGGTATTGAGTTGAATATCACAGGAGTGAAAATTAATCCTTAAACGACGTAGTAGTGACAGGGGGTAGGTGGGTGGGCTTAGCCTACTATAAATCCCTTGGAAGTCAAAACAAATTCTTAATCATCTTAGCTACCGTCAAAGCGTTAATTAGAACGGAGAATCACCCCTTTGGCGTATATCAAAATGAAATCGACAAAACATGCCAACATTTGATTCCAATCTTTTTCACAAGTTGAGCCTTTCAGACAACCCAGAACTAAATTATGCAACTTTGTGTTTGATAGAGCAAAATCAATCAAGCATAACACAGAGTTGAATAGATAAAGATCCTTTCCTTTCCCCTCCCCTCCCCTCCCCACCCCTCCCCTCCTCTCCCCTCTTCTTCCCTCATGTCTCCTCCTCATCTCTTTTCCTCTGCTCTCCTTTTCCCTTAACTCCTTTCCTTTACCTTCCTTTCCCTACTTTTCCTTTCATTTCTTTCACTTTCCCTCCCTTCCCTTTCCTTCATTTCCCCTTCCTTCCCTTCCCTCTCCTTCCGTCCTATCCCATACTTCTCACCCAGCTCTCGTTCCCTCTCTTCCTCTCTTTCCCTCTCTTCCTCTCGTTCCCTCTCTTCCTCTCCAAAGTTCCTCATCTTCTCATCCTTCACTCCCGTCCACTCTTCCTCAAAGCTCAGCTCTCCTCTGCCTGTCTGTGTCTGTGTGCCTGTGTGCGCGTCTATCTGTCTACCCCTTTTCCGTGTTCCCTCCCCTTTCCCTCCTCCTCCTCCGCCCTTCCCCGCCCTTTACTACATTTCTTTTGTTTGATTTCACGCTCCACAAATATCTATGTCCCCCTCCTTTGTGCCCCCCTTCCTTCTTCCCTCCCTTCATTCCTCTACCGTTCCCTTCACCATTAGCCCCTCCCCTTTCCCATACATCTCTCGTTTAACTTATTTTTTATCTCTTCATATATCATATTATCCTTTTCTCCCATTTTTCTCTCTCTATTTCCTTCCTTCTTTTCTCTTTACCCTATCCTTCCTTGTCCTTCTTCCTTTATTTTCCTGTCTCCCTTCCCTCTCTCATTCCGTTTCCATCTCCCTCATCCTCCCTCTCTCCCTTCTTCATCCTCTCCCTCGCTCTCTGCTTCATAAGGTCCTTTTGACCTATCTTAGAATTGACCAACTGAGTAAAAGGTCAGGTCAGGGATGAGGGGATTTGGTGGCGATGAGGTTAATACACGGGGAGACCGCCACCAAACAGCAAAACATAAACATGATTGAAACCACTCAAGCAAAGAACTTAATTCTCGGGCATTTAACTCTCAGCCAATAATGAACACTTTAGATCTTTCTGATCGGGGACTCACTTAATAGATTTTTGTCTTGTGATGTCAGATGATTCTATTCGGTTTAAGAATGGCTCGTCCTTCGGACATTCATATCTAAAATTAAACAAGTGCACAGGCGCACACACACGCATGTACAAACACACATACACATACACACGACACGTGGCGCAGTGGTAGAGTTGCCGACTGCCACTGCGGCGGTCCGGGTTCGACTCCAGCCCAGGGCTGAAATAGTGTCAGTAACGCAGCGCTGCGTGTCGTTACTCCAACTCTCGTGGGCGGGGAGTTGGGTGTGTGTGTGTGCGTGTAAGGTCACCGCTTTACCCATAGATCGGTCATATATAAGCTCTGAGCTCTCTTCCGAGAGGATAAAACTGTCGGTCACGAGTCCAACACGTGATCCAAGACCATGGTAAATCACACACACACACACACACACACACACACACACACACACACACACACACACACACACACACGTATACAGATGTACATGGAAAAGGTACACACATGAACACACCCAATATACACACACGCACATACGTACACACATGCACACACATGTACACACAAACGCACACGTTGGCTCCGGAGGGTAGCGGTGTTTTCTTGACTGCGGGGCGCCACCTTGGCCACAGAGGTTAACCCCGACCGAGGAGGAAGGAACCGCATAATTGAAGATTACTTTGGGGCCAAAGTGGAAAAAATCTGTGATGAGTTGGCGGAGGCAAAGAGAGGGAGCACGATGGCTTGATGCCTTATAAGTATCGTCTCTGAATTTATACTCTATTGTATACTCACACACACACACACACACACACACACACACACACACACACACACACACACACACACACACACACACACACACACACACACACACACACACACACACACACACAAAACACACGTACACCACATATATTTTCTTGTACTTGACACCAAGCGATCTAATTCGGTTGGAGGACGGTCGAAGCCCCGTTGAATGTGGTTCATAATTAATGTAAAATGAAAAGAATAATAAATGAACAAAAGTAAACAAAATGTATGATTAGATAACTAGAAACTAAACAATTAAAAAAGTAAATATTGATAAAAGAATTACTAGATGAATAAAAAGAACAACAGAAATTAGCGTTCACCATAGAATATATAGAATGCACTACAGCATAAAAAAGATTAAGGAGGAGGCGGGGGAGGAAGAGGAGGAGGATTGGCAAAAGGGGGAATAGAGGAGGATAATGGGGAGGAGGAAGAGGAAGGTTAAGGAGGAGGAAGGGGATGTGGAGGAAAGGAGGAGGGGAGGAGGGGAGGAGGGGAGGAGGGGAGGAGGGGAGGAGGGGAGGAGGGGAGGAGGGGAGGAGGGGAGGAGGGGAGGAGGGGAGGACGAGGACGAGGAGGTGGAGGTGGAGGTGAAAGTGGAGGTGGAGGTGGAGAAAGAAGGGGCGGGAGGAGGTAGAGGGGGAAAAGGATGAGGAGGGGAGGATGGGGAGGATGGGGAGGATGAGGGTTAAGAGAAGAGGAATGAAAAGGAAGGTGAGGAAGGGGAAGAGGTGGTGGAAGAGGAGGAAGGGAGAGGAAGAGGAAGAGGAGGAGTAGGGGGAGGAAGGGAGCGAAAGGAGGAGGGGAGGGAGAGGAGGAGATGGATGGTCTCCATTATCTTTCTGATGCAAGGATCTCCCTTTCAGCTGAATAAAACAATCTAGTTTCAACTAATTAAAATCTTATAGTCCACTACAAAAAAAAAAGGTTCATTACTCTTCTAACTAACGACAAAACACTTTTATGCATTGGAAAAATGGACTCGAGGTTAGGGATTTCGATCGACCACTTCCCTTTTTACCCTCCACCCCTTCAGCCGAATAAAATTGTCCGCCGTTAGCCAGAACAAAGATTTATTGTGTGCGTCACCGCGATAAAGGGGTTAACAAGTCGATTGATCCTGGGAGTAATCATTGGCTCACGTCGTTCCCTCGTCTCTGCTCGTTAGATATCGATCAATTGTTTAATACTTAAGCCGACAGATAAAGACTCAGATACACTATTAGCCCCCTTCAGTAAGGTGATGTTGCCTTCACGAGTCTTTTTTCGGCCAAGATGTTAGGGGTTTCTCTCCTGTGAGGGTCCTGATCAGTCTAGACCTTCAAGACGGATTACGCGATCATTAACCCATTCAACTCCGATGACAAGATGTCTTGTCATTTGGTCAAATAAAACAAAAAATCATAAAACACCAAAATGTTTGATCAAACACCAGAAAAATATGACGTCAGTCCTCGCTTCGCTCGCAGCGAAGCGAGGACTGACGTCATATTTTTCTGGTGTTTGATCAAACATTTTGGTGTTTTATGATTTTTTGTTTTATTTGACCAAATGACAAGACATCTTGTCATCGGAGTTGAATGGGTTAACAGCATAAAATTATGTCCTGGAATGTCTGTTTACTTCTGTCGGACAACGAGGTAAATTTTGACACATTGAAGAGTTTTGCTTAAATCTAAGAAATATGGATTTGATAATAATCTCGATCAAAGTATCTCGATTAACGTCTTTTTGGATCGTTTGGTTATTTTTTATACATTAAGGATTTTCATCTGGCTAACGCTGTGCGATCTTATTCATCTTAGGGAAAGCTTTGGTCCCAATAGATTAAGAGACATCTTTATCAGATTATATCGATTAACCCCTTTTAGACCACAGGGTAAATCTAATTACATTTAAGGCTTTTGTTTTAGCTAAGACAAAAAAATTGCCCAGATTAGGAAAACCTGCGGTCCAGAACAAGGTTAAATTTATTCATCAGGACCGCTTGTTAGTTCCGGATTATCCAGAAATCCGATCTCCCATTTACGGAAACTTGACGGATATGCCCTTGATCCAGCGATCGATTCCCAACGAGATTATTGGCGGGGGAAAGGTAAGACGATAATTGTTCCGCAAATCTCTCGCGCCTCTAATACCTAAGGCTTAATCACTCGAAAATCATCCTCATGGCTTTAAAGACAGGAAGCCTAAAGGTCCACATCTTTTGCTCATCAGTTTACTCGTTTTCATTTCGTTATCGTGTGGGTAATGATCCTGTGATAGGTGTGGTTCGGCGTTTCGACGCAGGTTGGCACAACACAGTTGCCACTTGTCCACTTGTTTTATTCGGTCACTGAAGGAACAAGGTCCTATGTAAACTGCGCGTAGGTATCTTGTAGTATGCTTTGTACAACTCTACCAAATACTCGGCTCACCCTGTGTTTGTTCCACACAGGTCGTTTAGTTCTCCAGGTGATCGACACAACACAAGACACAAGGATCGACTTCGGCAGGAGGATTAGCAAAGAATGACTGAGTCGGTCGACCTGAAGGATACGTAAGAGCGGAGGACGGCGAAGAGAGTGGAGGAGGAGGAGGAGGAGGAGGAGGAGGAAAGTGAGGAAGGGATAAGCATTACAAAGAACTGGTTTCTGATCCCACTCCGCAATCTTGCCCGCGTCCTTTTGTGGCTGCTCGAAGGAACCGTCCCATTCTGTGTCAGAAAGATGTACTACGCCATAAACATTATCCCCAGGTCGACGAGTGGGATTTGTAGGACTGTAGTAGGTCTTATTCAATCTATGGAGGAATTACAGTAGGGGACAGAATTGATAAAAAGATAAATAAGATAAATGTGTGCAACATTGAACACTATCCCTCGTTCCACTGGAGGTAGAGAAAAGGAAAAAGGATGTCATTGTTTTTAAACAAAACGATGATTTGCATGGATATAGTTCTTCATTACAGGAATGAGGAACTGCAACAAAGTTGGTTCTCATTATCTCCGAACAAAACAAGAATTTTACGGGTTTAGTGTAGAGAAAGAATGTAACATAAAACACCATCCAAACACCATCTATCACTAGGAGAGAAAATGATCCTGGTTCTCATTATCTGCAAACAAAACCTCGGTTTGAACTGATGTAGTTCTTCATGAGTAGATGGAGGGACAAGAGGAATCCACCGCTATTTCGCTCGAGCCAAGGAGATTATAGCAATTATCTTCTGGCCTAGAGATAATCTCGGCACATTCCAAAGGGTCCTGCACTCTCTCCAAGAGGAACCCCTTTCCCTTGGGGCTTCATATGACCCTTCGGGTTCGTCAAATGAATCATTTCGTTCCGCGGAGAATTACGAGACCGTTGAGCAGTTACCTGCGCGGCATTGCAAATTCGCACACAAGGCTGAACCCTCCACTTAGTATAGAGAGGATTCCGCTAAACGTAGGGAAGGTTCTACTGGGTACAGGAAGGATTCTAACGGGTAAGGAAGAATTTTAATGAATACAGGGAGGATTTTGCTAAGTACAGGGAAACTTTTCATGTGTACAGGAGGATTTGACCGAGTACAAATAGGATTTTACTGAGTACAAGCAGTATTTTACTATATACTGACGGGGTTTCTTTTGAATTCAGAAGGGGTTTTACTGAGTGTAGTGGGTTCTACTGAATGTGGGGAAGATACTATGGAGTAT